>NC_134353.1:696557931-696646986 GCF_048569485.1 Anomaloglossus baeobatrachus
AACCAGCTTGCCTTTATCTAGAGATAGACTGTTTGGCGAGCCATTGGCTGACATCATTAAGCAGTCCAAGGGTAAAGACTCTTCTTTACCCCAGCCCAGAACAAGCAAACCTCAGCAGAAAAAGTGGCAGCAGAGGTTTCAGTCCTTTCGAGGTTCGGGCAAGACACCATTTACCTCGTCCAAAGGGTCTCAGAGGACGCAAAGAAACTCAGATTCCTGGCGGGCTCACGCACGCCCCAAGAAAGCAAATGGAGGAACCGCTTCCAAAGCGGCTACCTCATGACTTCCAGCCCCCTCCCGCCGAATCTCCGGTCGGGGGCAGGCATTTGGCTGTCACAGGTCAAGGACCGGTGGGTGACAGACATTTTGTCTCGCGGGTACAGAATCGAGTTCAGTTCTCGTCCTCCAGCCCGATTCTTCAGAACCTCCCCACATCCAGACCGAGCAGATGCTCTGCGGCAGGCGGTGGACTCCCTAAGAGCGGAAGGAGTAGTGATCCCTGTCCCTCCTCAGGAACAGGGTCGAGGGTTTTACTCCAATCTCTTTGTGGTTCCAAAAAAGGACGGCTCATTCCGTCCTGTTCTGGACCTAAAACTGCTCAACAAACATGTGCACGCCAGGCGGTTCCGGATGGAAACCCTACGATCTGTCATTGCCTCAATGTCTCGAGGAGACTTCCTTGCCTCAATAGACATCAAAGATGCTTATCTCCACGTGCCAATTGCTACAGAACATCAACGTTTTCTACGTTTTGTGATAGGAGACGACCATCTTCAGTTCGTAGCTCTGCCATTCGGTCTGGCGACAGCCCCACGGGTCTTCACCAAGGTCATGGCGGCAGTGGTAGCAGTCTTGCACTCTCAGGGACACTCGGTGATCCCTTACCTAGACGATCTACTGGTCAAGGCACCCTCTCAAGAGACATGCCAACTCAGCCTGAATGCTACGCTGGAGACTCTACAGTCTTTCGGATGGATCATCAACTTTCCAAAGTCGATCCTGTCACCGACCCAATCACTCACGTATCTTGGCATGGAGTTCCATACTCTAGCAGCGATAGTGAAGCTTCCGCTGAACAAACAGCGATCACTACAAACAGGGGTGCAATCTCTCCTTCAGGGTCAGTCGCACCCCTTGCGGCGCCTCATGCACTTCCTAGGGAAGATGGTGGCAGCCATGGAAGCAGTTCCATTTGCGCAGTTTCATCTGCGCCCACTTCAATGGGACATTCTCCGCCAATGGGACGGAAAGTCAACGTCACTAGACAGGAAAGTCTCCCTTTCCCAGACGGCCAAGGACTCTCTACAATGGTGGCTCCTTCCCACCTCATTGTCTCAGGGAAGATCCTTCCTGCCCCCATCCTGGGCAGTGGTCACGACAGATGCGAGTCTGTCAGGGTGGGGAGCAGTTTTTCTCCACCACAGGACTCAGGGAACGTGGACTCCGCAGGAGTCCACCCTTCAGATCAATGTTCTGGAAATCAGGGCAGTGTATCTTGCCCTACTAGCCTTCCAACAGTGGCTGGAAGGAAAGCAGATCCGAATCCAGTCGGACAACTCCACAGCGGTGGCATACATCAACCACCAAGGAGGGACGCGCAGTCGGCAAGCCTTCCAAGAAGTCCGGCGCATTCTAATGTGGGTGGAAGACACAGCATCCACCATATCCGCGGTTCACATCCCAGGCGTCGAAAACTGGGAAGCAGACTTCCTCAGTCGCCAGGGCATGGACGCAGGGGAATGGTCCCTTCACCCGGACGCGTTTCAGGAAATCTGTCGCCGCTGGGGAGTGCCGGACGTCGACCTAATGGCGTCCCGGCACAACAACAAGGTCCCGGCATTTATGGCGAGGTCGCGCGATCAAAGAGCTCTGGCGGCAGACGCCTTAGTACAAGATTGGTCGCAGTTCCGGCTCCCATACGTATTCCCGCCTCTGGCACTCTTGCCCAGAGTCTTACGCAAGATCAGATCCGATTGCAGCCGCGTCATACTCGTCGCCCCAGACTGGCCGAGGAGATCGTGGTATCCGGATCTGTGGCATCTCACGGTCGGCCGACCGTGGTCACTTCCAGACAGACCAGACTTACTGTCCCAAGGGCCGTTTTTCCATCAGAATTCTGCGGCCCTGAACCTGACTGTGTGGCCATTGAGTCCTGGATCCTAGCGTCTGCAGGATTATCCCAAGGAGTTGTAGCCACAATGAGACAGGCTAGAAAGTCGACTTCTGCTAAGATCTACCACAGAACGTGGAAGATTTTCTTATCCTGGTGTTCCGCTCAGGGAGTGTCTCCCTGGCCATTTGCATTGCCCACTTTTCTTTCTTTCCTGCAATCGGGGTTAGAAAAGGGCTTGTCGCTCAGCTCCCTTAAAGGGCAAGTATCGGCAATATCCGTGTTTTTTCAGAAGCGTCTAGCACGTCTTCCTAAGGTGCGCACGTTCCTGCAGGGGGTCTGTCATATTGTGCCCCCGTACAGGCGGCCGTTAGATCCATGGGATCTGAACAGGGTACTAGTTGCTCTCCAGAAGCCGCCTTTCGAGCCTCTGAAGGAAGTTTCCTTTTCTCGCCTGTCACAGAAAGTGGCGTTTCTTGTTGCGATCACATCGCTTCGGCGAGTGTCGGAGCTGGCAGCTCTGTCATCCAAGGCTCCCTTCCTGGTGTTCCACCAGGACAAGGTAGTGCTGCGCCCCATTCCGGAGTTTCTCCCTAAGGTCGTCTCCTCGTTTCATCTTAATCAGGATATATCCTTGCCTTCCTTTTGTCCTCATCCGGTTCACCGGTATGAAAAGGACTTACGTTTGCTGGATCTGGTGAGAGCACTCAGAATCTACATTTCCCGCACGGCGCCCATGCGCCGTTCCGATGCACTTTTTGTCCTTGTCGCTGGTCCGCGCAAGGGGTTGCAGGCTTCTAAAGCCACCCTGGCTCGATGGATCAAAGAACCAATTCTAGAGGCCTACCGTTCTGCGGGGCTTCCGGTTCCTTCAGGGCTAAAAGCCCACTCAACCAGAGCCGTGGGTGCGTCCTGGGCATTACGACACCAGGCTTCGGCTCAACAAGTGTGCCAGGCAGCTACCTGGTCGAGTCTGCACACTTTCACCAAGCATTATCAGGTGCATACCTATGCTTCGGCGGATGCCAGCTTAGGTAGAAGAGTCCTGCAGGCGGCAGTGACACCCCCGTAGGGGAGGGCTGTTTTGCAGCTCTAACATGAGGTATTTCTTTACCCACCCAGGGACAGCTTTTGGACGTCCCAATCGTCTGGGTCTCCCAATAGAGCGCTGAAGAAGGGAATTTTGTTACTTACCGTAAATTCCTTTTCTTCTAGCTCTTATTGGGAGACCCAGCACCCGCCCTGTTGTCCTTCGGGATTTTTTTGTGGTTTGCGGGTACACATGTTGTTCATGTTGAACGGTTTTTCAGTTCTCCGATGTTACTCGGAGTTAATTTGTTTAAACCAGTTATTGGCTTTCCTCCTTCTTGCTTTGGCACTAAAACTGGAGAACCCGTGATACCACGGGGGGGTATAGCCAGAAGGGGAGGGGCCTTGCACTTTTTGGTGTAGTGCTTTGTGTGGCCTCCGGAGGCAGTAGCTATACCCCAATCGTCTGGGTCTCCCAATAAGAGCTAGAAGAAAAGGAATTTACGGTAAGTAACAAAATTCCCTTCTTTTTGACCCTCATCCAGTTCACCAATGTGAAAAGGATTTGCACTTGTTAGATCTCGTGAGAGCACTCCGGCTCTACATTTCGCGCACGGCGCCCCTGCGCCGTTCTGATGCCCTCTTTGTCCTTGTCGCTGGCCAGCGTAAGGGGTCGCAGGCTTCCAAGTCAACCTTGGCTCGGTGGATCAAGGAACTGATTCTTGAAGCCTACCGCTCTTCTGGATTTCCGATTCCTTTAGGGCTGAACGCCCATTCTATCAGAGCCGTAGGTACATCCTGGGCATGGCGGCACCAGGCTACGGCTCAGCAGGTGTGTCAGGCGGCTACCTGGTCGAGTCTGCACACTTTCACGAAACACTTTCACGAAACACTTTCACGAAACACTATCAGGTGCATGCCTAGGTAGGCGAGTCCTTCAGGCGGCGGTTGCCCACCTGTAAGAGGGGGCCGTTTTTCGGCTCTTTTTATCGAGGTATTCTTTTACCCACCCAGGGATTGCTTTTGGACATCCCAATTGTCTGGGTCTCCCAATGGAGCGAAAAAGAAGGGAATTTTGTTTACTTACCGTAAATTCCTTTTCTTCTAGCTCCTATTGGGAGACCCAGCACCCGCCCCTGTTCCCTTCGGGCTGTTGTTCTTTTGTGTACACATGTTGTTCATGTTGAATTGTTCTTTTGGTTCATGGTTTCAGTTCTCCGAACATCCTTCGGATTGAATTTACCTTAGACCAATTTATAAGTTTCCTCCTTCCTGCTTTGGCACCAAAACTGATGGGCCCGTGATGCACGGGAGGGTGTATAGGCAGAGGGGAGGGGTTACACTTTTTAAAGTGTAATACTTTGTGTGGCCTCCGGAGGCAGTAGCTATACACCCAATTGTCTGGGTCTCCCAATAGGAGCTAGAAGAAAAGGAATTTACGGTAAGTAAACAAAATTCCCTTCTTCTTTGTCGCTCCATTGGGAGACCCAGCCAATTGGGTGTATAGCTACTGCCTCCGGAGGCCACACAAAGTATTACACTTTAAAAAGTGTAACCCCTCCCCTCTGCCTATACACCCTCCCGTGCATCACGGGCCCATCAGTTTTTTGCTTTGTGTTGAAGGAGGCACACATGCACACAATGCTCCACATTTTAGTCAGCAGCAGCTGCTGACTATTTCAGATGGAAGAAAAGAGGGCCCCCGGCATGCTCCCTTCTCACCCCACTGAGTCGGCGGTGTTGTTAAGGTTGAGGTACCCATTGCGGGTACAGAGGCTGGAGCCCACATGCCGTTTTCCTTCCCCATCCCTTAGGGGCTCTGGGTGAAGTGGGATCCTAACCGGTCATCCAGGCACTGGGACCGGGCTCCCTCCGCAGCCCCTGGTGGTATCTGCCGGACAGGAGACTGAGTATCCTCAGGGACAAGGCCCTGCAACTACAGGTACTCTGTATCCCCTTTGGGACGGTGCATGGAGCACCTGGGCCTCAGACGCTGCAGCGCCTGCAGTGTTGTTTTTTTGTCCGGGACTACCGCGCCGACCGTGCCTGCTTGCCGGCCGCGGTTTTTACTTTAGTCCCCGGCTTTTGCGGCCTAGTACATTAAACGCCCGCCCCCGGGCCTGCCAGTCAGGGGCAAGGGCGGGACGGTCGGTCTGACGCCGACAGTGAGGGCTGGAGCACACATTGCTGTCCTCCTCCCCCCTCACTAATCCCTATGGGGCACCAGTTCCCGCACTTTTGTAAGTTACGCCCACGGCTCCCTCCTCCCCTGTGAACGCCGACAGCCATGTTTTAACACATCCTGCCGGTGGAGGACTTCTGGCTGCAGCTCTGGGAGACCCGAGGCAGGGAATCTGGTGGCCACACACCGCTGGAGCGGTTGGTAAGCCACACCGGTCACCCGGTGCTGGTCCCCCTAGGGTGCTGAACTGTATATAGATACATTATATTGGTATACTTTTTCCGGTTCAGCTATACTGTTCACTTGTGGCTATATACCCTCAGTGATCACGCTCCTGGGAGACAACAGCATGTCGTTCACAAGGAGCAAGGGGGCCAAGACACAGGGTTATTTTGCTACCTGTACCTCTTGTGCGGCTCTGTTACCTGCAGGTTCCACCTACCCTCACTGTGAGCAATGCTCGGCCCCTGTGGCACTCGCTCAGCCGGAGCCTGAGGCACTAGGGGGTCCCTCGGCCCAGGTAGAACTGCCGGCACCCCCTGTCCAGATGGCAGGGACAGAGTTTGCTGTTTTAGCCGACAAACTCTGAGTCGCTTTCTCATTCCATGACTCAGTCTATGGATAAATGGTCTGCTAAGTTTCTAGAGGTTTTGCAGTCCAGACCGGCCCTTACACAGGCCCCGGGCACTGCGGGATCACCCCCAGGCACCTCTCGGTCTGCGACTAAGCGTGTTCCTGGTGTGGCCTCTAGTTATTATGTGCAGGACTCCGGCACGGACCGCAGTCCCAGACCAGCTAAGCGGGCTCGCTTAGAATCTTCCCCGACTTCATCACGCAGTTCGGGGTCTCAGCTTGAGGATTCTCTAGAGGAGGAGGCGGAGGTCGCAGCTCAGGACTCTGACCCTGATGTTGCTCTCAATCTGGATACACCTGAAGGGGACGCCATAGTAAATGACCTTATAGCGTCCATCAACCAGGTGCTAGATCTGTCTCCCCCAACTCCGCCTACAGAGGATTCGGCTTCACAACAGGAGAAACACCAGTTTAGGTTTCCTAAACGTACCCGGAGTGCTTTCTTTGATCACTCTAACTTTAGAGATGCTGTCCAGAAGCACAGGGCTTTCCAGGACAAGCGATTTACTAAACGCCTTAATGACACACGTTACCCCTTCCCCGCTGACGTGGTTAAGGGTTGGGCTCAGTGTCCCAAGGTGGATCCTCCAGTCTCTAGACTGGCGGCCAGATCCGTAGTAGCAGTGGCTGACGGTGCATCGCTCAAGGATGCCACGGACAGGCAGATAGAGCTCCTACTGAAATCCATCTATGAAGCCATAGGCGCGTCTTTTGCCCCAGCCTTTGCAGCAGTGTGGGCACTCCAGGCTATCTCAGCTTGTCTGTCTGAGATTAATGCGGTCACCCGTACCGCTGCGCCACAAGTAACATCTTTGACTTCTCAGGCGTCAGTATTTGCATCCTACGCCATGAATGCTGTCCTGGACTCGGCTAGCCGTACAGGGGTAGCATCCGCCAATTCTGTGGCAGTACGCAGAGCCATGTGGCTACGCGAATGGAAGGCAGACTCTGCTTCCAAAAAGTTCTTGACCGGTTTGCCTTTTTCTGGCGACCGACTGTTTGGCGAGCGATTGGATGAAATTATTAAGCAATCCAAGGGAAAGGACTCGTCCTTACCCCAACCCAAACCAAACAGACCTCAGCAACGGAAAGTTCAAGCGAGGTTTCGGTCCTTTCGGCCCTCAGCCAGATCCCAACCCTCCTCGTCCAACAGGCCACAGAAGAGCCAGAGGAACTCTTCTGCATGGCGGTCTAAGTCACGTCCTCCAAAGACCACCGGAGGCACCGTCTCCAAGGCGGCCTCCTCATGACTTTCGGCCGCCCCAAACCGCATCCTCGGTCGGTGGCAGGCTCTCCCGCTTTTGCGACGCCTGGTGGCCACATGTCCAAGACCGATGGGTGAGAGACATTCTGTCTCACGGTTACAGGATAGAGTTCAGCTCTCGTCCTCCGACTCGTTTTTTCAGAACATCTCCGCCCCCCGAGCGGACCGTTGCGCTTTTTCAGGCGGTGGACACTCTAAAAACAGAAGGAGTGGTGATCCCCGTTCCCCTTCAGGAACGCGGTCGCGGTTTTTACTCCAATCTGTTCGTGGTGCCAAAAAAGGACGGCTCATTCCGTCCCGTTTTGGACCTCAAATTGCTCAACAGACATGTGACAACCAGGCGGTTTCGCATGGAATCCCTCCGATCTGTCATCGCCTCGATGTCCCAAGGAGACTTCCTAGCATCAATCGACATCAAAGATGCCTATCTCCATGTGCCGATCGCTCAAGAGCATCAACGCTTCCTGCGTTTCGCCATCGGGGACGAACACCTTCAGTTTGTGGCACTGCCTTTCGGCCTGGCGACAGCCCCACGGGTCTTCACCAAGGTCATGGCATCCGTCGTAGCGATCCTACACTCTCAGGGCCACTCGGTGATCCCTTACCTAGACGATCTCCTAGTCAAGGCACCCTCACGGGTGGCTTGTCAACACAGTCTGACCGTTGCTCTGGAGACTCTCCAGAGGTTCGGGTGGATCATCAATTTTCCAAAGTCAAAATTGTCTCCGACCCAGTCACTGACGTACCTCGGGATGGAGTTTCATACTCTCTCAGCGGTGGTCAAGCTGCCGCTGGACAAACAGCGGTCGCTGCAGACAGGGGTGCAATCCCTTCTTCGGGCCCAGTCGCACCCCTTGAGGCGCCTCATGCACTTCCTGGGGAAGATGGTGGCAGCAATGGAGGCAGTTCCATTTGCGCAATTTCATCTGCGTCCTCTCCAATGGGACATTCTCCGCAAATGGGACAAGAGGCCGACGTCCTTAGACAGGAACGTCTCTCTGTCTCTGGAAGCCAAGACCTCGCTTCAGTGGTGGCTTCTCCCCACTTCTCTGTCGAAAGGAAAATCCTTTCTGCCCCCATCCTGGGCTGTGGTCACGACGGACGCGAGCCTGTCAGGATGGGGAGCGGTTTTTCTCCACCACAAGGCTCAGGGAACCTGGACTCCGACAGAGTCCTCCCTTCAGATCAATGTTCTGGAGATAAGGGCAGTGTATCTAGCCCTCAAGGCGTTCCATCGGTGGCTCGAGGGCAGGCAGATCCGCATACAGTCGAACAACGCCACGGCGGTTGCGTACATCAACCACCAGGGCGGCACTTGCAGTCGTCAAGCCTTCCAAGAAGTCCGGCGGATTCTGCTGTGGGCGGAGGCCACAGCCTCCACCATCTCCGCGGTTCACATTCCGGGCGTAGAAAACTGGGAAGCAGACTTCCTCAGTCGCCAGGGCATGGACGCGGGGGAATGGTCTCTCCACCCGGACGTGTTTCAAGAGATCTGTTGCCACTGGGGAACGCCGGACGTCGATCTCATGGCGTCTCGGCACAACAACAAGGTCCCGGCATTCATGGCACGGTCTCAGGACCACAGAGCTCTGGCGGCGGACGCCTTAGTTCAGGATTGGTCGCAGTTTCAACTGCCTTATGTATTCCCTCCTCTGGCAATGCTGCCAAGAGTGTTGCGCAAGATCAGGTCCGACTGCCGCCGCGCCATCCTCGTCGCTCCAGATTGGCCGAGGCGGTCGTGGTACCCGGATCTGTGGCATCTCACGTTGGGGCAACCGTGGGCGCTCCCAGACCGACCAGACTTGCTATCTCAAGGGCCATTTTTCCATCTGAATTCTGCGGCCCTCAACCTGACTGTGTGGCCATTGAGTCCTGGCTCTTAGCGTCCTCAGGGTTGTCTCAAGACGTCATTGCCACTATGAGACAGGCCAGGAAACCAACGTCAGCCAAGATCTATCACAGAACTTGGAGGATCTTCTTAGCCTGGTGCTCTGAGAGGGGGTTCATCCCCTGGCCGTTTGCCTTACCCAGGTTTATTTCCTTCCTTCAATCGGGATTGGACAAGGGTTTGTCTCTCGGCTCTCTCAAAGGTCAAGTCTCGGCGCTTTCCGTGTTTTTTCAAAAGCGTCTAGCCAGGCTTCCGCAGGTCCGCACGTTCCTGCAGGGAGTTTGCCACATAGTCCCACCTTACAAGCGTCCGCTGGAACCCTGGGATCTCAACATGGTTCTACGGGCTCTTCAAAAACCACCTTTTGAGCCGCTGCGGGATGTCTCTCTATCGCGTCTTTCGCAGAAGGTGGCATTTCTAGTGGCGGTTACTTCACTCCGTAGAGTGTCAGAGCTTGCAGCGCTGTCTTGCAAAGGCCCTTTCCTGGTATTTCACCAGGATAAGGTGGTTCTGCGTCCGGTCCCGGATTTTCTCCCTAAGGTGGTGTCCACTTTTCATCTCAATCAGGATATCTCCTTACCTTCATTTTGCCCTCATCCAATTCACCAATGTGAAAAGGATTTGCATTTGTTAGATCTAGTGAGAGCACTCCGGATCTACGTGTCTCGTATGGCGCCACTGCGCCGCTCTGATGCGCTCTTTGTCCTTGTCGCTGGCCAGCGTAAGGGGTCGCAGGCTTCCAAGTCAACCTTGGCTCGGTGGATCAAGGAACCGATTTTTGAAGCCTACCGTTCTTCTGGGCTTCCGATTCCTTCAGGGCTGAAAGCCCATTCTACCAGAGCCGTGGGTGCGTCCTGGGCATTGCGGCACCAGGCTACGGCTCAGCAGGTGTGTCAGGCGGCTACCTGGTCGAGTCTGCACACTTTCACGAAACACTATCAGGTGCATGCCTATTCTTCGGCAGATGCCAGCCTAGGTAGGCGAGTCCTTCAGGCGGCGGTTGCCCACCTGTAAGAGGGGGCCGTTGTTTCAGCTCTTTTTATCGAGGTATTCTTTTACCCACCCAGGGACTGCTTTTGGACGTCCCAATTGTCTGGGTCTCCCAATGGAGCGACAAAGAAGAAGGGAATTTTGTTTACTTACCGTAAATTCCTTTTCTTCTAGCTCCTATTGGGAGACCCAGCACCCGCCCCTGTTCCCTTCGGGCTGTTTGTTCTTTTGTGTACACATGTTGTTCATGTTGAATTGTTCTTTTGGTTCATGGTTTCAGTTCTCCGAACATCCTTCGGATTGAATTTACCTTAGACCAATTTATAAGTTTCCTCCTTCCTGCTTTGGCACCAAAACTGATGGGCCCAAGATGCACGGGAGGGTGTATAGGCAGAGGGGAGGGGTTACACTTTTTAAAGTGTAATACTTTGTGTGGCCTCTGGAGGCAGTAGCTATACACCCAATTGTCTGGGTCTCCCAATAGGAGCTAGAAGAAGAAGGGAATTTTGTTACTTACCGTAAATTCCTTTTCTTCTAGCTCTTATTGGGAGACCCAGACGATTGGGTGTATAGCACTGCCTCCGGAGGCCACACAAAGCAATTACACTAAAAAGTGTAAGGCCCCTCCCCTTCTGGCTATACACCCCCAGTGGGATCACTGGCTCACCAGTTTTAGTGCAAAAGCAAGAAGGAGGAAAGCCAATAACTGGTTTAAACAAATTCTCTCCGAGTAACATCGGAGAACTGAAAACCGTTCAACATGAACAACATGTGTACCCGCAAACAAACCAACAATCCCGAAGGACAACAGGGCGGGTGCTGGGTCTCCCAATAAGAGCTAGAAGAAAAGGAATTTACGGTAAGTAACAAAATTCCCTTCTTCTTCGGCGCTCTATTGGGAGACCCAGACGATTGGGACGTCCAAAAGCTGTCCCTGGGTGGGTAAAGAAATACCTCATGTAGAGCTGCAAGACAGCCCTCCCCTACGGGGAGGCAACTGCCGCCTGCAGGACTCTTCTACCTAGGCTGGCGTCCGCCGAAGCATAGGTATGCACCTGATAATGTTTGGTGAAAGTGTGCAGACTCGACCAGGTAGCTGCCTGGCACACCTGTTGAACCGTAGCCTGGTGTCGTAATGCCCAGGATGCACCCACGGCTCTGGTAGAATGGGCCTTCAGCCCTGATGGAACCGGAAGCCCAGCAGAACGGTAGGCTTCAAGAATTGGTTCTTTGATCCATCGAGCCAGGGTGGCTTTAGAAGCCTGCGACCCTTTGCGCTTACCAGCGACAAGGACAAAGAGTGCATCCGAACGGCGCAAGGGCGCCGTGCGGGAAATGTAGATTCTGAGTGCTCTCACCAGATCTAACAAATGTAAATCCTTCTCATACCGATGAACTGCATGAGGACAAAACGAAGGCAAAGAGATATCCTGATTAAGATGAAAAGAGGATACCACCTTCGGGAGAAACTCCTGAATAGGACACAGCACAACCTTGTCCTGGTGGAAGACCAGGAAGGGAGCCTTGGATGATAGTGCTGCCAGCTCAGACACTCTCCGAAGAGATGTGATCGCTACCAGAAAAGCCACTTTCTGTGATAGTCTAGAAAGTGAAACCTCCTTCAGAGGCTCGAAGGGCGGCTTCTGGAGGGCAACTAGTACCCTGTTCAGATCCCATGGATCTAACGGCCGCTTGTACGGGGGTACGATATGGCAAACCCCCTGTAGGAACGTGCGCACCTTAGGAAGGCGTGCCAAACGCCTCTGAAAAAAGACGGATAGCGCCGAGACCTGACCTTTAAGGGAGCCGAGCGACAAACCTTTTTCTAACCCAGATTGCAGGAAAGAAAGAAAGGTAGGCAATGCAAATGGCCAGGGAGACACTCCCTGAGCAGAGCACCAGGATAAAAATATCCTCCACGTTCTGTGGTAGATCTTAGCGGACGTGGGCTTCCTAGCCTGTCTCATGGTGGCAACGACCCCTTGGGACAATCCTGAAGACGTTAGGATCCAGGACTCAATGGCCACACAGTCAGGTTCAGGGCCGCAGAATTCCGATGGAAAAACGGCCCTTGGGACAGTAAGTCTGGTCGGTCTGGGAGTGCCCACGGTTGGCCGACCGTGAGCTGCCACAGATCCGGATACCACGCCCTCCTCGGCCAGTCTGGGGCGACAAGTATGACGCGGCTGCAATCGGATCTGATCTTGCGTAGCACTCTGGGCAAGAGTGCCAGAGGTGGAAACACATAAGGGAGCCGGAACTGCGACCAATCTTGCACTAGGGCGTCTGCCGCCAGCGCTCTTTGATCGCGAGACCGTGCCTGAAACACGTCTGGGTGAAGGGACCATTCCCTTGCGTCCATGCCCTGGCGACTGAGGAAGTCTGCTTCCCAGTTTTCTACGCCGGGGATGTGAACCGCGGATATGGTGGAGGCTGTGGCTTCCACCCACATCAGAATCCGCCGGACTTCCTGGAAGGCTTGCCGACTGCGTGTCCCCCCTTGGTGGTTGATGTATGCCACCGCTGTGGAGTTGTCCGACTGAATTCGGATCTGCCTTCCTTCCAGCCACTGCTGGAAGGCTAGTAGGGCAAGATACACTGCTCTGATTTCCAGAACATTGATCTGAAGGGTGGACTCCTGCTGAGACCACGTACCCTGAGCCCTGTGGTGGAGAAAGACTGCTCCCCACCCTGACAGACTCGCATCTGTCGTGACCACCGCCCAAGACGGTGGTAGGAAGGATCTTCCCTGTGATAATGAGGTGGGAAGAAGCCACCACTGCAGAGAGTCTTTGGCCGTCTGGGAAAGGGAGACTTTCCTGTCCAGGGATGTTGACTTCCCGTCCCATTGGCGGAGAATGTCCCATTGAAGTGGACGCAGATGAAACTGCGCAAACGGAACCGCCTCTATTGCCGCCACCATCTTCCCGAGGAAGTGCATGAGGCGTCTTAAGGAGTGCGGCTGACTTTGAAGGAGAGCCTGCACCCCAGTCTGTAGAGACCGCTGCTTGTCCAGCGGAAGCTTCACTATCGCTGAGAGAGTATGAAACTCCATGCCAAGATACGTTAGTGATTGGGTCGGTGACAGATTTGACTTTGGGAAGTTGATGATCCACCCGAACGCCTGGAGAGTCTCCAGTGCAACATTCAGGCTGAGTCGGCATGCCTCTTGAGAGGGTGCCTTGACCAGTAGATCGTCCAAGTAAGGGATCACAGAGTGTCCATGAGAGTGCAAGACTGCTACCACTGCCGCCATGATCTTGGTGAACACCCGAGGGGCTGTCGCCAGACCAAATGGCAGAGCTACGAACTGAAGATGGTCGTCTCCTATCACGAAGCGTAGAAAGCATTGGTGCTCTGTAGCAATCGGCACGTGGAGATAAGCATCTTTGATGTCTATTGATGCTAGGAAATCTCCTTGAGACATTGAGGCAATGACTGAGCGGAGGGATTCCATCCGGAACCGCCTGGCGTTCACATGCTTGTTGAGCAGTTTTAGGTCCAGAACAGGACGGAAGGAGCCGTCCTTTTTTGGAACCACAAAGAGATTGGAGTAAAATCCTCGCCCCCGTTCTTGAGGGGGGACAGGGATCACGACTCCTTCTGCTCTTAGAGAGTCCACCGCCTGCAGCAGGGCATCTGCTCGGTTGGGGTGTGGGGAGGTTCTGAAGAACCGAAGTGGAGGCCGAGAACTGAACTCTATTCTGTACCCGCGAGACAGAATGTCTGTTACCCACCGGTCTTTGACCTGTGACAGCCAAATGTCGCAAAAGCGGGAGAGCCTGCCACCGACCGAGGATGCGGAGGGAGGAGGCCGAAAGTCATGAGGTAGCCGCTTTGGAAGCGGTTCCTCCATTTGCTTTCCTGGGGCGTGAGTGAGCCCGCCAGGAATCTGAGCTCCCTTGTTCTTTCTGAGTCCTTTTGGACGAGGAGAATTGGGCCTTGCCCGAGCCTCGAAAGGACCGAAACCTCGACTGCCACTTTTTCTGTTGAGGTTTACTTGCTCTGGGCTGTGGTAAGGAAGAGTCCTTACCCTTGGACTGTTTTTTATGATTTCAGCCAATGGCTCACCAAACAGTCTGTCTCTAGATAATGGCAAGCTGGTTAAGCATTTTTTGGAACCAGCATCTGCTTTCCAGTCCTTTAACCACAAGGCTCTGCGCAAAACCACAGAATTGGCGGACGCCATAGCGGTACGGCTCGTAGATTCTAGGACAGCATTGATAGCATAGGTCGCAAACGCAGACATTTGCGAAGTTAGGGACGCCACTTGCGGCACTGCTGGATGTATGAAAGCATCCACCTGTGCTAAACCAGCTGAAATAGCTTGGAGTGCCCACACGGCCGCGAATGCTGGAGCAAACGACGCGCCGATAGATTCATAGACAGATTTCAACCAAAGGTCCATCTGTCTGTCGTTGGCATCTTTAAGTGAAGCGCCATCCTCTACTGCGACTATGGATCTAGCCGCAAGCTTGGAAATTGGGGGATCCACCTTTGGACACTGGGTCCAGCGTTTGGCCACCTCAGAGGGAAAAGGATAACGGGTATCCTTAGAACGTTTAGAGAAACGCTTGTCTGGATGAGCGTCGTGTTTCTGGATCGATTCTCTGAAATCAGAGTGGTCCAAAAAAGCACTTAATTTACGCTTGGGATATAGGAAATGGAACTTCTCCTGCTGTGCAGCTGCCTCCTCTGCAGAAGGGGCTGGGGGAGAAATATCCAACAGCCTATTAATTGCCGATATAAGGTCATTAACCATGGCGTCACCATCAGGGGCATCCAGATTGAGAGGGGCCTCAGGATTAGAATCCTGGTCACCGTCCTCAGTCTCATCACAGAGAGACTCTTGTCGCTGAGACCCTGAACAGTGTGAAGACGTGGAGGGTCTTTCCCAGCGAGCTCGCTTAGGCTGCCTGGGACTGTCATCTGAGTCAGAGACTTCAGCCTGTGATGCTTGAGACCCCCCTGAAGTACGGATTAGTTCCAACTGAGGGGGACCGGAGAGCATAGACACAGCAGTGTCCATGGCCTGAGCAACTGGCCTGGACTGCAAGGTCTCCAGGATTTTTGCCATAGTCACAGACATTTTATCAGCAAAAACTGCAAAGTCTGTCCCCGTCACCGGGGCAGGGTTCACAGGCGTCTCTGCCTGGGCCACTACCACCATAGGCTCTGGCTGACGAAGTGCCACTGGGACTGAACATTGCACACAATGAGAGTCGTTGGAGCCTGCTGGTAGATTAGCCCCACATGCAGTACAAACAGTGTACACAGCCTGTGCCTTGGCACCCTTGCGTTTTGCGGATGACATGTTGCTGCCTCCTCAGAGCAGTACAGGGCGTCCAGCCAAGAAGCGACCTTACAGTGCAAATATATATATATATGGTACCAAGAAAAAAGTACACTAATATAACACTGAGGCACAAGTGGGGCCAGCACTAAAGTGCAGCTTACCGCCCGCTTAGGAGCGGGTGTGTGGTCGCCGAAATCCCTTTAGTCTGGGTCTCCCAGAGCCTGCTGCCTTTCCCCAGCCAGACCGCATGTGTAATGGCTGCCGGCGTCCTTGTGGAGAGGGGGGGCGGGCCCTGGGCGTATACAGACGAAGAGCGGGAAGCCTGCTTCCCACTGTGCCTAGTGAGAGGGCTGGAGCATGTAAATAAAGCTCCAGCCCTCGGCGCTGCCTATTGAGCAGCGTCTCTCCCCTACCCTGATTGACAGGGTGGGGGCGGGAACGAAGCGGCGCTAGGCCGCAGAAGCCGGGGGCTAAAGTTAGAAGCGCCGCCGCCGTAAAAGCGCGGTCGGCGCAAAGTCCCCGGCGCACCACAAGTCGCAGCTGCGCCGCCGCTCCAGTAGCGGTCGGCGCAGTAGTTCCCAACATGTAACGTCACTCAGCAAAGCTGCAGTGACCTAACCCCAGCGCACAGCGCTACTGTCCCCGGCGCACTATAACGCTCAGCAAGCCTTGAGAGTGTCCGTGCCTGCCGGGGACACAGAGTACCTGAAAGTTGCAGGGCCTTGTCCCTGAACGGCACTCCCGCTCCAAATCCAGCAGGTTCTCTGGGTCTGTGGATGGAGCCCGGCCCCAGGGCTTGGGGGCCGGCAAGATCCCACTTCCACAGAGCCCTCCAGGGGATGTGGAAGGAAAACAGCATGTGGGCTCCAGCCTCTGTACCAGCAATAGGTACCTCAACCTTACAAGCACCACCGCGGGTGAGAAGGGAGCATGCTGGGGGCCCCATATGGGCCCTCTTTTCTTCCATCCGATATAGCCAGCAGCTACTGCTGACTACAAACAGTGGAGCTATGCGTGGATGTCTGACCTCCTTCGCACAAAGCAGAAAACTGGTGAGCCAGTGATCCCACTGGGGGTGTATAGCCAGAAGGGGAGGGGCCTTACACTTTTTAGTGTAATTGCTTTGTGTGGCCTCCGGAGGCAGTGCTATACACCCAATCGTCTGGGTCTCCCAATAGAGCGCCGAAGAAAAGGAATTTACGGTAAGTAAACAAAATTCCCTTCATTCCACATATTGCAAACTCATCTTCCTAATTGCTCAGAGCGTTTTAAAACCTAGCCATAAGAATAGGGTTTGACACACTGCACCAATTGTTGACTTGTGTACCATACTTGTGGAAGGTGGAGACCATGATATGACATCACACAAAACTTGGGTGTACAACTAAGTATGGGTAGAGGGGATGTCACTATGTTAAGTCGGTCCACTCAAAATGTTGGCTGCCCTACATGAAATGCAAAGGAGCCGTACTGATGCTTTTATTGTGGATTTTCTTTCTCTACCCTCCTCACAGTGCGTTGGTTTGGGGTTCGTCGGTGAAACACAATCCACAAAAAGTTGGTAAAGATCATGTAATGGAAGATGAAGATGTCATTCAAATAGTAAAGAAGTAAACCATACAAGACTGCATTGAAATTTTACGTCTGAAGATATTGAATATCCCCACAACATATTTCTGCATCCATTTGTAAATATCTCTTATGCAAAGAATCAATAAAATTTGGCTCCACTATTAGCGTTATTTACTATGAAACTGAAATATGAGAAACCCTGAATCAAATATTTATATTGAGTTGTTTTTTTTTTTTTCTATCCTTCTCCATAACAGGATAAAAAAAGCTCCATATGGCATCAGAATCTTAGAAATGTATATAGTGGGTGCTGTATTAGTCTGTACAACTTTGAGATTGTAAGGAGCCGTGATAGACTGCCTCAGCCTGCACTGCTCCTCATTCCAATGGATGTACTGGGATACCACCAGAAAAAAAAATCCCTTCCTGTAAATTGATTTAACTGTACACCCTGATTGCAAGTAGTGTACTGCAATTGGGCATATAGTTAGGTCTTAATAATGGCACAGGAGTTGTGCCTATAACATCCACAGCTGGAGCCAGCTGAAAAGCATAGGTAAGCGCCTTCTGTCCCAGTACTTGAATCACTCAGATGATGCTTTCAGTTGTGACTGCAGCAGTAAGGCATCTGACATAGGAAGATCGCTCCCTCTGTCAGTCTATTGGCACACATACAGCTTGCTGATGGACTGCTATAACATTACCAAAGTTCTAACGATGGCCTTCATGTCTCCCATACGTCTCAACCAAACAGATCCCAACAGAGGCTGGATTTAATAAGGACACCCGTCGGTGACCATGTCTAGGCGACAAAATTTTCAATGAGCTGGAAGGATTGAAACAATGAAATATGCATCTTGAAGATCTATGGTTGATTTATAATATCCTTTCTGAAGAATTGCTAATACGGATTGAATTGCCTTATGCTGAATTTTTTTTTTCTTCTCTAGAAACTTGTTTAGGAAAGTAAAATCTATCACCAGATGCCACTTATTTCCAGGTCTTGGAACTATAAATATGGAGGAATATATGCCCAATCCTTCTTGCTGAGGTGGAACATCTTCAAGTGCTTCTTTTTGCATGAATTCTTAAACTAGGTGCCACACCATTGGATTTTGTTTTTCATTGGGAGGAAACCCTTTTAATTCTAAAGAGCAACCCCTCTTTATTACCGATAATACCCACGCGTCCAAGGAAGTTCCTACCCAAGCTGGATAGAAGTTGGATGGATAATCTTCCTACTACTGTTGAACAGCTAGCGTCACAAAGTCGATTCCTTGCAAACTGATTATTTCTTATTGGCTGAATCTGATTCAGGCTTCACCTTATGCTGTCTCCTTGGCATACATCTTCTGACTTTGGGTGACCTTTACTGAAATCGAAGGAATCTGAAGGTAATTCTAGGTTGCGGAAAGGACAAGCCTTTGTCCTCAGAGAGTTTTAAGTATGCCTTAGAAAAGGGAACCAAACATACTTGACGGCTGAGGAAGACATGAATTTTTTAAATGACATCCGCTGACCACTGCAAGTGGAGGCAGCAGTTATATACTGTTTCTTCAAAAATAAGATGGGATCCTATTTTCAGGAGATTTCATACCATGTTTCCCCAAAAATAAGATGCTGTCTTTATTTTTTGTCCTGGAAAAAAATTGCTAGGGCTTATTTTATGGGTAGGATTTATTCTTGGTGAAACACTGTTGGGGGAAAGTTTGCCCTTCAAAAAAAATGCAGAGCTCCCTTCCGAGGAGATTCATGAACCAGAACCCGGGCGTCTGCGTTGCTCACAGATCCTCCTGCGATCTTCGGTGGGCGCTCCCAGCAGGTGTGCTGCACGCCATTCTCCCCTGTTTCTGACCATCACACACTCACATCACATCTAGCGATATCGATTGCTTTCGTACGGGCAGAGATTCCTCGGGTGCAGTGGAGTGTGAGGACATCCAGATGGAATGCATCGATGCGTTCCACCCACAGGTCCTTGTGCTCCACTTCACTGCGCCCCGGGTTCTAATGCCGGCAAGAAGCAATCAATATCGCTAGATATAGTGTGTGCGTTCTGGTGTGCAATCCACTGCAGGTTCTTCCGATCGGTGTCTGGTGAGTATAATCGTAGGGTCTTCCGTCTTCTAGGGGTGTCTGCTTTCTATACATTTTTTATAACTGAAATTTTATTACATTTTTCCAAAGTATACAAAGAAAAATAACATGAATATGCTCCACAAGCATGTGGGCTATAGCAAAAAGCTATATATCAGGGTACACATCTGATTATCCATTAATATAAGAAAGACAAGGACTATAACAAGACACACATTACAATACGAGACAAGAAAACAAGGGGCAAAGGGGTACAGAAAGTACAGTTGAGTATATAGGATTTCCCGTAAAGACCATACAGACCCACTATTCTCTATTGGCCCAGTAAACATCCCAAAAGGACCAACGTTATTTGACATAGCTTATAGATACTCCATTCTCCTCACTTCTTAGATCTGAGAATGGAGATTGATTGAGGGTGGATGAGCCAAACTCCAGCTACGAGCAATTAAACACCTGGACGCTGTCGTTTCACTTTCCTACCCAACAGAACAGGTGCAATATTTAATAGGTAAAACTTAGGATCCAGGGGTATCTGGAGATCAGTTACTTTCAGGGCTGTGGAGTCGGTAAGCCAAACCTTCGACTCCGACTCAGACTCCTCAAATTCTCTTGCACAGACTCCGACTCCGGCTCCGACTCAGACTCCGGCTCCGACTCCTACATATATTGCTTATAGTTAGGTGAAAAATTTATTGTAGTACATGAATATGTGTATGTGAACATCAGACATTTAATAATTTTTATGATACAATAATCAAGATATTTGGATAGAACATAAAATATATTTATTGGAATACAACTTTAGAACACAAAAAACTGTAATAAATTGTAAATATGTAATACACTATGTAATATACAGTAGATTACATATATATCTTGTGTGTGTGTGTATATACACTGTATATATATATATATATTATATATATTACATATTTACAATTTATTAGTTTTTTTGTGTTCTAAAGTTGTATTCCAATAAATATTTTATGTTCTATCCAAATATCTTGATTATTGTCTCATAAAAACAATTAAATGTCTGATGTTCACATTGTACTACAATAAATTTTTCACTTAAATATAAGCATTATACTAAATGTTGTTATTTAGTAAAATATTCAGCACATTCTGCATTGCACTCCTGTCCCCAATTTATTATATATTTTAGGAGTCGGAGTCGGTGCATTTTATACCGACTCCGACTCCACCAAAATGAGCTCCGACTCCGACTCCGACTCCACGACTCCGACTCCACAGCCCTGGTTACTTTATATATAAGGGATTGTACCGACTTCCAAAAGCACTGGATATTGGGACATCCCCAGAATAGCTATGGGACATCCCCACCTGTAACCCCACATCTCCAACAGTTATCAGATATAGCCAGATTTAGTTTAGGTAATAACTATGAGGTGTGATAGCAGTACATGAGTAGCTTGTACTGATTTATCCTTTTAGACACAGCATGTGGATGTTTTTGAGGCACTATCCAAGATCTGACACACACACACACACACACACACACACACACACACACACACACCCACACACACAGGAAATCCTCCCATTTACCCATATATGTGTGATTTGGCTGTTCGTCTGGATAGGGAGTAACTAGAATGCAAGATATATCTGAGATGAGGCTCTTAGTAGAAACCCCAGCTCTGCATAATCTTTCAAAAAGTGTAGGGGTAGAGATTACTAAGGAAGAAAAAAGGGAGTGCTTCAGGTGTTTAACTTGTAGGTATTGATATTGGGAGTGGTCGGGGAGATTAAATCTAGTGGATATGGTATCGAAGGGGAGAAGAACTTTGGAGTGCGAGTCCACTGTCAGCATAGCAAAAAAACTTTGTCAAACTACACTTTGGTCACTGTACCCTGCATACTATCCGGCATCCTGGGATTAAAAAGAAATTAAGTCAGAGGGGAGTGTTCAGAGTTAAGTGGAAACTTTTTAACAGCAGTCCCAGATCCTCTTGGTGAAAGCTATGGGGCCTAGAGTATGTGGCTCAGGTTTGCTAGTTGAGGTGCCCCAGAGGTAAGAGTTGGGATGTAATGGAGCCAACCATAACTTTTTTTTTTCCCCCTCACCCATGACAGCACCACGTGAGAGAGGGATCCGCCCAGCAAGGACAGGAAACCATTCTGAATAAAAGGGCGGTACTTCTCCCCTTCGTCAGTTGGTTTCCTGTCCTGGATGGGAGACCCCTGTTCTGAAAACCGGTGGTATAGAAGAGGAAAAGAACAGAATATTCGCCTACTTACCCAGCCCCGTCCGGTGTCTGGAAGAGCAGGGTGAGTCCTGTAGCACCGTTCTTTGGGGCTGGAAGCGCCGTCCACCTGCCCGGGGGGGTCCTGGTGTCTGTGCGGGAGCGGGCGGCAGGAACCGCTCGGGGGCTCCCGGTCTGCCGCTCCTTTTCCCACGCTCTGCGCTCCATGCGGCCTGGAACTTCCGGGTGCGCGCACACGCGATGGGCACGCTGGGAGATGGAGGCGGGCCTTCCGATGACGTCACCGGATGAAGATGGCGGCGCCCATGCGACGCTGCGGTGTATGCGGCCTGCCGTTCCGGTATACGGGCACTCCTGGCCACCTGGGACCGGAAGGCGGTGGATAAGGGGACTGCGACTCTCCTGGCGCTGTCAGAGGCTTGTACCTGGGCTCTGCAATGGACACGGATGAGCAGCAGCGCTCTCCTGTGCGTCGTCAGCAGGGCAGGAAATCGGATGACCGGAGCGACACTGGTCGGACGGGCCGTGGCAGCCATGACAGCAGATCCTCCCATGACTCTGCAGCTCCTGTGAGACCTGTGGATGTTCCGAAACAGCCTTCAAAACCGGTACCCTTCATTCCTATGGTGGTGAGTGGATCTTCGTGAATGTCCTCATACTCATGGCTCCCTTGGGGTTTTTTCTCCCCTGCTTTTGTCTTCCCTTCTTAGGCCCCTAAAAAATCCATGTCCAAAAAGAAGCATAAGGAATGCCCCCTTTGCAGGGAACCCCTCTCAGATGAGTGGCACAAGAAGTTGTCAGGGGTGTGTCCGTCGCACAATTGCGGAGGAATCCCCGGGACTCTCAGCGGACGTCCGTTCGGCTATCCGCTCGGAGGTACAGGATTCCATGAAGGCTTTCTTAAAAAAGAAAAAAACGAAACCTGTAGACTCTGCCCCTTCCTCCTACTTCTCCTCCGGTACGGCCTCAGACTCAGACTCCTCGTCCTCAGGTGGTGATATGGGAGGCAGACCGTGCTTCTCCATTGACGATATTGGGTCCCTGGTCAAATCTGTCAGGGCTACTATGGGGTTAACGGAGGAGAAATCCTCTAGATCCCTGGAGGATGTGATGTTTGGTGGTCTGGAAGATAGGAAGAAGCGTACCTTTCCAGTCAACAACAAAATTGAGGCACTTATTCAGAAGGAGTGGAAGCGTCCGGACAAAGCAGGCTCTCTCCCCTCCTCCTCCAAACGGAAATATCCCTTTGATGAGGACAAGGCTGCCGTATGGGACAAGGCGCCCCGGATCGATGCTGCCGTTGCGAAGTCTTCTCGGCGGGGCGGCATTCCCCTGGAGGACTCGGGTACATTGAAAGATCCCCTGGACAAAAAAGCAGATGTCATTCTTAAGCACCTATGGGAGACTTCTGCGGGGAGCTTGAGGCCGGCCATAGCAAATACCTGTACGGCCCGTTCTCTCATGGTCTGGCTCCAACAGGTTGAGGATCAGTTGCAGGATAACACCTCCCGTGACAAGATCCTGTCAAAATTTCCGCTTCTCCAGGGGGCTGCGGCCTTTTTGGCAGATTCCTCAGTGGATGTTATTAGGCTGGGTGCTCGTTCTGCGGGATTGTCTAATCAGGCCAGACGGGCATTGTGGCTGAAGGGCTGTCCAGGAGATCTGCAATCCAAACACAAATTGTGCGCGGTGCCCTGTGACGGTCACCTGCTTTTTGGGAAACAGCTGGAGGATGTGCTGGACAAAGCATCAGAGGGCAAAAAGTCCTTCCCGAGATTCCACTCTGGTTCCTCCCGTCCCTTTCGGAGGCAGAGATTCTCCAAAGGCAGGCCCCCGGATAATCGGCGGTGGGAGCGCAGACCAAAGTGGGACTCCGGTTTTATGTTCGGGGGCGCCCCAGCCGCCTCCAAGAAGTCTGCCCAGTGACGCCAGGCTGCCGGTCGGAGGACGCCTTTCTCACTTTCTGGAGCAGTGGGAAAGCATTTCCTCCAACGCCTACGTTCGTTCCATTATCAGAGACTGTCTCCAGTTCCAATTTCTGCTTCAGCCACCACAGCGTTTCGTCATCACTCCTCTTCGGGGGTCACAGTCGGAGCAACATGCTCTGGAATCGGAAATCCGGATGTTGCTTGGGAAGGCAGTCCTGTGCGGGGTGCCCGTGGTGGAAAGGGGGAAGGGGTTCTATTCCCCCCTCTTTCTTGTAGGAAAGCCAGACGGTTCCTTCCGTACGATAATAAACCTCAGACGTCTCAACCAGTTTTTTCAGTATTTCCCGTTCAAGATGGAGTCTGTTCAGTCGGCCATAAAGCTGCTGTTCCACAACTGTTATATGGCAGTGATAGACTTGAAGGACGCCTATTACCATGTCCCTATCCATCCTCATTCTCAGCAGTTCCTGCGAGTGGCGGTTTCCATCAACAACTTGGTCAGTCATTTTCAGTTCCGAGCCCTCCCCTTCGGGCTCTCTGTCGCCCCCAGGATTTTTACGAAAATAGTGGCGGAGATGACGGCTCATCTACGGATACGGAATATTCTGGTGGTTCCTTACCTGGACGACTTCCTGGTAATTGGGAACTCCAAGCAGCAATGTGCGGCTCATCTCCAATACATTCAACTGTCTCTACAAGACCTGGGTTGGATGGTGAATTACGAGAAGTCCCGGATGGACCCGGTCACGATTCAAGCGTTTCTAGGTCTAACTCTCAACTCAGTGTGTCAGCAGTGCCTTTTGCCAGCAGAAAAAATTCGGAGGGTTTCAGCCTTGGCCCGCCGGGCGATCCACCATCCCAGGATGTCTCTGAGGCAGGCTATGTCCTTGCTGGGTACTCTGACATCTTGCTTCCCGGCGGTCCCGTGGAGTCGGGTTCATTCCAGGGCTCTCCAGTGGCAGGTTCTGTATGCCCAGAAAGCGTTAAACGATTGTTTAGAAGGGGTCGTCACCCTGTCCTGGGCGGTCAGAAGCTCTCTCCTCTGGTAGACGTCCGTGGACAATCTGTCTGTGGGTGTTCCCTGGCTACCTCGGGACCGGAGGGTGGTAACTACCGATGCCAGCCAGTCCGACTGGGGGGCTCACCTTCTCGAGCACATTTCTCAGGGATGGTGGTCGCCACGGGAGGCGGCGCAACCCTCGAATCTCCGGGAGCTGTGGGCGGTAGAGCGTGCCCTACACGACTTTCTCCCTCACCTTCGCGGGCGGCATGTTCTGGTCATGTCCGACAACCAGTCCACAGTCTCATATGTCAACCACCAAGGGGGCACGAGATCCCCATCCCTCATGCAGGTGTCCTACAGACTGTTTCTCTGGGCCGAGCAGCATCTTCTCTCTCGGCTCTCCACATCAAAGGAAGTCTCAATGTCACGGCGGATTACCTCAGCCGCCATCACCTGCGGCAAGGGGAATGGTCCTTGAATCCTCGGGTCTTTCGACAGATAGTGACTCTCTGGGGCTTGCCGCTGATAGACCTTTTTGCCACCAGACTGAACAGGCAGGTAGTACAGTTCTGTTCGCTAAGCCCCTCGGACCAGCCCTTCGCAGTAGACGCGCTACAGGTTCCATGGACCTTCGGGCTAGCTTATGCGTTTCCTCCGATTATCATGCTGCCAACCGTTCTGCAGAAAGTCAGGGAGGACCGGGCGAGGGTACTTCTTATCGCCCCCTTCTGGCCCAAGCGACCATGGTTTTCTCTCCTAAAGGCAATGTCTGTCACGGATCCCTGGGTTCTGCCGGAAGTTCCGGACCTGTTAGTACAGGGACCAGTATTCCACGCACAAGCGAAAGGGTTACATTTAACGGCTTGGAATTTGAAAGGTCGTTGTTGAGGAGCAAAGGTTTTTCCCCTGACCTTATTTCTACTTTATTGAAAAGTCGCAAACCCGTTACCACCAAAATCTATGGGAGAGTGTGGCAAAAATTCCTGCAGTTCTCTGAGGGTCCCTTGGGTCCGGAGGCTCCTGTTGAGTGCATTTTAGAATTCCTTCAGAAGGGGTTTGATCTGGGGTTAGCGGTGAACACTCTCAAGGTTCAGGTCTCTGCCTTGGGGGCCCTGTACAATTGTAACCTGGCGGCCAACAAGTGGATTAAACGATTTATTATGGCTAGTGGTAGGTCTAGGCCTGTGGTCATTCCAAAGGTTCCTCCCTGGGACCTGAACTTGGTCTTGGATGCCCTCACGGGACCCCCCTTTGAACCTTTGACTAAGCTTTCCCTGAAATTGCTTACCCTGAAAACCGTATTGCTGGTCGCATTAACCTCGGCACGGTGGATCGGTGATTTGCAGGCCCTGTCGGTAGTGCAGCCTTACACTCAAGTCCTTGAAGATAGAGTCATCTTGCGGCCGGACCCAGCGTATCTCCCGAAGGTCGCTTCTCATTTTCATAGAACGCAAGAAATAGTCCTGCCCTCGTTCTGTAGCCATCCCACTAATGAGGGGGAACGTAGATTTCACACCCTGGATGTCCGCAGGGCCCTCCTACACTATCTTTCGGTCACTCAGGCAGTGAGGAAGACACAGTCGTTATTTATCTCCTTTCAGGGTAGTACCAAGGGTGTCCAAGAGTACTATCGCTAGGTGGATTAGGGAGGCCATTACTTTAGCCTACTCCTCCAGTGGAGCGCCTGTTTCGGAGAACCTCCGGGCCCATTCCACCAGAGCGGTGTCTACCTCCTGGGCTGAGCGTGCACAGGTATCTCTTGAACAAATTTGTAGGGCCGCTACCTGGTCCTCACAATCTACTTTTTTCCGACACTATCGGATGGACCTGTCCTCCTCGGCTGCTCTTTCGTTTGGTAGAAGGGTGCTTGAGGCGGTGGTCCCTCCCTAATTGGGTGTCTCTGGAAATCTCTCACGTGGTGCTGTCATGGGTGAGGGGAAAACACTACGGTTACTTACCGGTAGCCGGTTTTTCCAGAACCCATGACAGCACCCTTATATTCCCTCCCTTTCTCATCCTTGGTGTGCACTTTTTCGGTGTGCTTGTGAGTGTTTAGTGGTGGTGGGGTAAGTTTTGTTGGAGGTCCTCTCGTTCTCGGTAATCAACTGACGAAGGGGAGAAGTACCGCCCTTTTATTCAGAATGGTTTCCTGTCCTTGCTGGGCGGATCCCTCTCTCACGTGGTGCTGTCATGGGTTCTGGAAAAACCGGCTACCGGTAAGTAACCATAGTGTATTTCCATCCATCTAGAGAAGGCACAACGATTGGACCATGCAGGGATGCGACGCAGATGAGTTGCCCAGTAGTATTTAGTTATATCAGGGACCCCTAGTCCTCCCCTCAATCTGCTGTCAAGCAAAGTTTTCTTAATTCTATGTCTCTAATGGGCCCAAATGAATTGAACTATAAGGGACTGTATGTTACGTAACTCTTTGTATGGCACACACACCGGAAGGATCTCAAATAAGTTAAGTAGCTTCAGTAGAACAGACATTTTGATAGTAGAGATTCGTCCAAACAGAGACAATGGAAGTTTGTTCCAATTGATTAGGAGTCTTTTAAGCTCAGTAAATAAGCTAGGATAGTTATGCTGGTATAGGAGTTTATAATTAGATGTTAATTGTATTCCCAAGTATGTCAAGGATGTATCCTTCAATTTGTAGTTGTAGTTTTCTCGCAAGGTGGTCACTTGTGCCTGTGGAATGTTAAGGGGCAAAGCCTCCGTTTTGCTCTAGTTGACCCTCTATCCTGAGAGCCTTCCAAAATGTATTAGTAAGGTATGTAAGTTCAGAAGGGTGATATGTAGCTGGGACAACATCATCTGCAAATAGTGATATCTTAAACTTTGTCCCTCACCATTACCCCATGTACATTAGGATTGGAACGAATAGCTGCCGCCAGCGGCTCGATGCACATAAAGAGAAGGGGAGACAAAGGGCACCCCTGACGTGTGCCATTATGTATCTGAAAGGGTTGATATGTGGTATAATGAAGTTTGACCGAAGCTGAGGGGCATGAATACAGACTTTTCAGGGCAGTAATAAATGCACACAAAATTCCAAAGTGATGTAACGTTTCAAACGTGAATGGCCACCCCAGTCGGTCAAAGGCCTGCTCCGCATCTAAACTGAGAAGAAGTGCCTCTTTCAGTTTTATTAACAACCTCAACTAAGTCAATCATCTTCCTAGTATTGTTCCCTTCTTGTCTACATGGGACAAATCCCACCTGATCCTTATGGATAAGGTGAGGGAGCAGGACTGAAAGGCGTAGGGCAAACAATTTAGTAAAAAAATTTAAATCGGCATTAAGTAATGCTATGCGTCTGTAGTTGACACTATCTATAGCATCCTTTCCTGGTTTAGGAATAAGTGTGATATATGAGTGTAACATACTGGTAGGTATAGGGGAACCTGTGAGAAATCCATTAAATAATTTAAGTAGGGGGTAAGTCGGCCCACGTATGTCTTATATATAGTACAAATAGGTCAGACCGTCTAGACCTGGCGATTTCCAATTGAGAAGTAATTTAAGCACCTCTCCTATCTCCTCGCATGTGATTTCTTTATTCAGTGTATTTGCAGCATTCTTAGTAAGGCAGCCTACATTGCTCGAGAAAAGAATGGATTCTGTTTCTCTGGATCTGCAGGAAGAGTGTTAGGCAAGGAATACAACTTTGACAGGTAGTCCTAAAAAATCTTTGCAATTTTAGTGGGATTATATAAAACATTCCCCCTGCATCTCTCAAGGCATAGACGGATGAGTTCCCCCTATCTTCTCTAAGCTGGCACGCTAGAAGGGAATGGGACTTATTTCCTTTTTCATAGTATTTATGTTTGCCATAGAGTTAGTAATTTTTCTGTTGTGGTGACAGCTAAGTTTCAATTGGGCATGGGTTTTTACTATATTCCTGAGAATACTTACTGATGGGCTAAGGGCCATCTCACTCTCCACAAGCCTTTGAGATTCCGGAGGAGCTGTTCCATCTGGTATAGTCTATCTTTTTTTTAATACAGGAGCTTAAGGCTATACATTGTCCTCTAAAGGCGGCCTTATGGGCTTTCCAAACAGTGGAAAAATTTGATACTGACCCCTCATTATTCTCAAAATATTCTATCAACCCTGCTTCCAGTTAGTATCTGTAGGGTGCTCTCTTGAGGAGGGATTCATTAGGTCTCCAATGGCAGACCCTTGTACGTGTTATTGTCTGATCTAGTGTGAGAGTCATTTTCGCATGGTCTGACCACGTTATTGCGCCAATCTCCACATTGCTCGTCAGTCTAAGGGCTTGAATATTAACAAAGAAGAAATCTATCTGCCATGAGGAGGAGAATAAAAGTTAAATGTTTTTTCTGAGGGATGTCTAATGCGCCACAAGTCAAATAAGGCAAACCTGCGGATCAGCCTACGAAAAGCAGCCGACAATCTATGTTGAGATAAACCTAGTGGCTGGTTATTGATAGTCTGTCTGAAGAGTCAGAAAAATAGTGTTAAAATCTCCCCCAACATTCCACGCTGAAGAGGAAAGGCGTGTTAGTTGTAGAATTACCCGATTTAAGAAGAGGACCTGAGAGGTATTAGGAACGTAAACATTACACAGAGTGACTGGAATGTCCTTGTATGTCCCATGTAAGATAAGGTACCTACCCTGTGGGTCTGCCAGTGATGTGGTAATTTGGATGGGGCAGGTCCTTGATATCAAAACCGCCACTCCAGATTTTTTTCTTGCTTGGGACGCTAGGAAAATTGTAGGGTATAGGTGTCTAGCAAAATTGCAGTTCCCACTAAGATTTAAGTGCATTTCCTGTAAGAAAACCACATCAGCTTGCTGGGTCCGCATCTCACTAAGCGCCATACTACTCTTAATATTTGAGTTTAAGCCCTTGACATTTAAGGTTAAAATTTTAACCATAATTTAAATTGTAGTAGTATAAAGCATAAGTAGCAATACATACAAAAGCTAACCGAGGAATTACTGTCTCGAAGTTGCCGGTGGGTTCGCATGGAACTCAATGGGGTACGGAAGATGTTGTCACCATTGCAAGGGTAGACACATAAGGTATAGGGAAAGACAATGACATAACATTTACACATCTCAAGTATTACCGAAGAGGTGCGGAGCCATAGGCAAGGACTCTCACTTCCAGCACCTCACTCCCTTGTCAAGGTCAAAGAAGAAAGACTTTGCATAATACTAAACTATCTTAACAATATCTTTCTTTCCCCTGACCTCCTCAGCTAACTCTTCCGAAAGAGGAACTAGGGTATCTCTAACCCTAGGAGGGGGTTGGCAGCACTGGGCACTCAGCATCTGCTGCCAATGCCAAGGACCAAATACAAAATAACAAAGAGAGGTGGGAGTAGTCAATTCCCACCGCTCTAGTAGCAAACAAATCCAAATATTATGAGGCATAATAAACAAGTTATACTAATAGAAAAAATATGAACAGCTACTATACAGTGTGTCCACCCATATATTGTCCACCACCATTAACTTGAGAACGGCAGCAGCTATAGGCATAGAAGTGGTGTCTAGGTATAGTAAAGTATCCATGCGCTACGCAATGAAACCACCTATAGCGCCACCTGGTGGAAAACAACGGAGTTAGCATTTTGTTTCCTGAGCAGCGCAGTGTACTGTGCCCTCTTCCAGTAAAGCTTATTTGTACAAGTCTATCAAACTAGTAGCTGTCCACTTGTTTCCTCTTTATGGCCGGTAAGATGAGCCTCCCTTCTATGCAAACATTATGCAGGGACGTGAACCATTTTCATGGCTCCCTTTTGTGCTCCACTCTCAGCAGATTAACCTATTCTGTGGGACCTTTAAGGTCACCTATAGAGGCAGGGGGTCTCATACGGATTTTCTAAAGTTTGTAGAATGTCCACTAGGTGTTAGTGCAGACGTATTTTTCAGCCAAGCACTTGGAGAAAAAAGCTTAATCCTGGAGGTGGCAGTGCAGAGTTCTGTAAGGGCTTTCCTGCTGTTTTGAAGCATCTGCAACCCAGTTTCTCACCTGCTTTCTATAATTAAGTGTCCTGCACAAACTGTTAGCTGCATGGACGCTAAATTATTGAACCACAATCAGGGCTTCTAGTTAATCCTATCACCGAAAATGCTGAAAACTCCTGCTAGAGCTTATTTTCGGGGGAAACACTGTTTTTTGTTTTTTTTTTTGCTGTAAGTTGTCCAATTGCTTTTCTGTAAGCCCCAGAAAATTTATATTCACGTGCCCACTATTAATAAAAAATGATTATTCACCCCTTCTCCCGCCCACCCCTCTGTCCCGGTGTCTGTTTTTGGTGCAATCAGCCTGCTATACTCGCCCACAGTTAATACAAAATGAATAGTGACCCTTCACTGCCCATTCTTCTGTACCTTGACTTCCTTTTCTCTGAAGCAGACATCTGAAAGGAAAAAGGATAAGGTTTAGTCATGAGCGAGTACTAAAATGCTTAAGTGCTTGGTGCTCGAATTGAGCAGGGCAGACGCTAGGATAGGCTAGATTCAAGTACCGAGAATAATGGAAGTAAATGGGAAACAAGCATTTTTCTGGAAGAACCTAGGAGGAGGGCTGGGTAGCCAGAAAAATTTCTGACATGGTGTCACGCTGCCTGGAATGTCAAGCAGGGCACATGCGTTCAAATAAAGAAGAACCCGACGCACAACAAAAATACAACAAACAATACAACACGTATGGGGGAACACCGAGGACACAATAACAATGGTTGGCCCTAGCTTTAGTGAGACGGGTAGATGGGAGACCTCCTATCCTCTCCTCCAGCTGTCCCTACTCTTCCAGCCAGTCCTTATACAGTCTCAACTGTCGCCAAGCAGGAACCTGAGAAATCCTACAGATGCCCTGGCTAGTGTGTTGGTAGGTGGGAGATGCTAGCCCCATTGCTGCACTAATAGAACACAAGGAAAAGTAAGACAAACGAGAAACCAGTAACACAAAAGGATAAAGTCCAGCTTCTGGAACACTCAATCATAGGACATTCCACCAAGGCGGCTCGAATACAATGGATTTTTATATTCAGCAAAGACTGCTGGGAAAACACTACTACTTATACCTGGAAGGGCGGGGCTATAAAGCAGCTGATATGCTCTGTTGGAAGCTGCTGGCAACAAAAACTAACAATTGATTTCCTCCACATATGAGATATCAGTGTACTCAGGAGAAATTGCACAATTAATTTTATGGTGCATTTTTTCCTGATACCGTTGTGAAAATGCTAAATTTTATGGCTAAAGTAACATTTTTGTGTAAAAAGTAAAATTTTTATTTTTTCCTTTATATTGCTTTGGCTGCTTTGAAGCTCCTAAAGGATTAATAAACTTCTTGGATGTGGTGTTGAGCAGAGTGAGGGGGTGCAGATTTTAGAATGGGGTCACTTTTGGGTATTTTCTGTCGCCTAGATTTCTCAAATCACTCCAAATGTGAAGTGGTACCTAAAAATTTTTTTTTGTAAATTTTGTTGGAAAAATGAGAAATTGCTGATAAACTTTGAACCCTTCTAACTTCCTAACGAAAAAAAATTGTTTCGAAAATTGCGCTGGTGTAAAGTAGACAAGTGGGAAATATTATTTTGTAACTATTTTGTGTGACATACTGTATCTCTCAGAGTTATGGGCATAAAATTTCAAATTTTAAAAATTGCAAAAATTACCAAATTTCCGAAATTTTCAAAAATAAACGCAAAACATATCGGACTAAATTTACCACTGACATGAAGTACCTTATGTCACGAAAAAACAATGTCAGAATCGCCAGGATCGGTTGAAGCGTTCCAGAGTTATAACCTCAAAGTGACACTGGTCAAAATTGTAAAAAATGGCCGGGTCTTTAAGGTGAAAACAGGCTGGGGGCTGAAGGGGTTAAATACAGAGTCTAAGATGATAATGAGTTACTCTAGCCCTGAACCTGTCACTAGTCTTCAGGATAGAGAGACGACTGTGACAAATGGTTGGAAACCGCGCTCAAATGGAATGGGGAAGATGCCTGGACACATCTATGACCCCCAGATCGCTGCTAGGAAAAGTGTTGTCAAGGTATTTTTAAGGCTTGACAAACAAAAAAAAAAAAAATACAAAACCAAAGATTACATTTATTTTACAGGAAAAAAATGTTAGGAAACATTCTTTCCTATGTAATGACTTGTATAGAAGGCAAAATTAAAAAGAAAAAAATAAATAAATCCTCCCCCACCCTTAATAGCAGAGTCATCTCACCGTATTTCCTCGTTGCCTATGACTACAGTAGATTACTTAGAAGGGGGAATTACATCTTCATCCATCAGTAGTCACCGCTAAATGTAATTTTAACATTTTACTACCTTATCAGGGCATGTGGTGCGTATGTGACATAGTCAGATACATCCGGTTTAATTTTTTTACGGACTCAAACTCACTAAGCCTATGTGGACAATGCAAGTACTGCCAATAATTATAAAGAGGGACTTTGATAAACTATATTAGACACAAAGGAGGGTCTTATACATATACTGTTAAAATTGTTAGGTAGTGGGACTACTAGACTCATAAAGGCCATGCAGTAAGTGAAAGGGCTGCAAAGCATTAGAAGGAGTTACTGCAATACACCCTGGAAAATACGTAGAGAAGGGCCTTAGAAAACAATTTTTTTTCAATTTTTTAAGGTGTTTGATTCCTAGACTGGTAAAGGCTATGCGCTAAGTGGAAGGGTTGAAAAACATTTACCCATATTTGTAGAGGTAGGCCTCACACACACATCCTGAAAAAATTATGAAGGAGGCCATCATACACATTATTGAAAAATTGAAAGCAAAGGTCGCATGATGACCTTCTAAAACTTATGAGTGAGGGCCGCCTGTTTACCCTCTTCAAATTTGGAGCAAGAGCCGCCTGACGACTATCTAGAAATTCAGTTTACCCTCTTAAAATTTAGAGCGAGGGCCGCCTGAAGACCTTGTTGCTATGTTGGACGAGGAGGACAAGAAAAAGAAGAATCCATGAACCGTATAGCCTTTTTGGGTGGGAAGCAGTGCATGGGAATATACCGGAAAAGAAAAGGGACCTTTGAATTGGCTTTCAGTTTCACTGCTGTCAACCAGTGGGCTGGAGAAGACTGGGCCAATCAAGGCCTCGTTGATTTTGAGAAGAGTCAGCCTGTTAACATTTTCAGTTGACAAGCGAATGCACCAATCAGTTATTATGCCCCTGGCAACACTAAAAACTAGCACTGACCAAACTCTAGCGGCAGAGCAGACCAGCACCTTCAAGGTGTAGACAGAGGAACAGTTCAAGCCATGTGTCCACCTTAAAAATACCCAAAAGTTGTATGGCACAGAGGAATTTCAGAGGACACTAGTACAGACAGTTATGTATTCCTTCACCATTATCCAAAACATTTCCTTTTTTTTCAGATTACCCCATGCATTCGGGCCTGAGCTCTAAAAGGGTCTAATGAAACTGTCCCAGACCTTTGACCTCTCTTGGACCTGATCTCTATTTCCCTCGTCTCTCATCCTTTGTTGCCCAAGAAACTATAAACTCTGTTGTCAGAGTTTTTGCACTAATTGTTCGACTAAGGCCTTCTGGTATTGCACCATTTTACTAGCTTTCTCAGCTGCAGGTTTGAGAGATGAACATTCTCAATGTAGTGTGGGTCAAGGTGGGTGAACAACCAGTTAATCATTGTTGGCAAAAATGCGTACAATGTGAGGGTCATGAGAATGGCAGCAGGACATAGTCAGCTGGGTGCCTCAGACTCTCAAAAGGCAAGACTTCTATGTCTCCACCAGGAGGATGGCACTCCTCTTCAGCCCATCCACACCGAACAGATGGGATGAAGATAGTGTGGGTAGTACTCTCTGTAGCACAGGCTACCATCTCCTGTTCCTAAGGCTACTCCTCATTATCACCAAATCCACAGTATAAAGAAGATATAAGGCTGGGTTTTGTAGTATCACCCTGTGTACATTCTTCCTTTATCATTACTCAGTATCTTGGTTGATTCCTCAAAGTTTTGTAGAACTTCACAAATGTCAGACATCCATGCCCATTCGTGGGTTCTAGGCTGACCGGAATGTAAACGGGCATGTTGTAGTTTGTATTCAACTAATGCCTTCTGCTGCTCACAAAGTCTTGCCAACATGTGTAATGTGGAGTTCAAGTGCATGGGCACGTTGGACACCAGTTGGTGAGCTGGCACTTGTAAGCACTGCCAGACCGTGTGGCAGCTGAAGCAAACGTGCAGAAATGGATGCACACATGGTGTACCTTCACACATAGCTCAAACAAATCTGGGTAGGTTTTCAGAAACCGCTGAACCACTAAGTTGAGCATGTGTGCCAGACACGGTAAGTGTGCAAGCTTGCCAAGCTTCAAAGCCGCTACCATGTTATGGCCATAATCACACACAACCATGCCTGGCTGTAGGTTCAGCGATGAGAGCCACAGATGTGGGTGGCTGGGTATTTACATTTTGCATTCCAAGGCATGGGGCAGCTGAATGCTGGGCTGGGACAAATAATCGGCCGTAGTTGCTGATGGTGCTTGCAAACGTGTAACAACAGGTGCATGGCGGGAGGCATCTGTGCCTGCTTCCTGAACAGAGGATTGGCAAGCACATAGCACAGAGGAAGAGGCAGTGGTGTCAACCGCAGACACTGATTGTGAACCCAGGTGCTTGGTCCACCTAGTCCAGGGGTGGGCAATTAATTTTCCCATGGGGCCGCATGAGAAATTGGGATTGGTTTAGAGGGCCGGACTAATATAATTACCTCAGTTCTACCCAATATACTACATTACTACACCCCCTCCATATACTACACCTGTAATAAACTACACCACTACACCCCTATATACTACACCTGTATTATACTACACTCCCTCCATATACCTGTAATATACTACACCCCCATATACACCTGTATTATACTGCACCACTATATAATACACCTCCGATATACTACATCATTACACCCCTATATACTACACCTGTAATATACTACATCACTACACCCCATATACTACACCTGTAATATAGTATACCTCCATATAGTACACCTGTAATATACTACACCTCCATATAGCACACCTGTAATATACTACACCTCCATATAGTACACCTGTAATATACTACATCACTACACCCCATATACTACACCTGTAATATAGTACACCCCCATATAGTACACCTGTAATATACTACACCTCCATATAGCACACCTGTAATATACTACATCACTACACCCCATATACTACACCTGTAATATAGTACACCCCCATATAGTACACCTGTAATATACTACACCCCTATATAGCACACCTGTAATATACACCTCCATATAGCACACCTGTAATATACTACACCTCCATATAGTACACCTGTAATATACTACACCTCCATATAGTACACCTGTAATATACTACATCACTACACCCCATATACTACACCTGTAATATACTACACCTCCATATAGCACACCTGTAATATACTACACCTCCATATAGTACACCTGTAATATACTACATCACTACACCCCATATACTACACCTGTAATATAGTACACCCCCATATAGTACACCTGTAATATACTACATCACTACACCCCTATATAGCACACCTGTAATATACACCTCCATATAGCACACCTGTAATATACTACACCTCCATATAGTACACCTGTAATATACTACATCACTACACCCCATATACTACACCTGTAATATAGTACACCCCCATATAGTACACCTGTAATATACTACACCTCCATATAGTACACCTGTAATATACTACACCTCCATATAGTACACCTGTAATATACTACATCACTACACCCCATATACTACACCTGTAATATACTACACCTCCATATAGCACACCTGTAATATACTACACCTCCATATAGTACACCTGTAATATACTACATCACTACACCCCATATACTACACCTGTAATATAGTACACCCCCATATAGTACACCTGTAATATACTACATCACTACACCCCTATATAGCACACCTGTAATATACACCTCCATATAGCACACCTGTAATATACTACACCTCCATATAGTACACCTGTAATATACTACATCACTACACCCCATATACTACACCTGTAATATAGTACACCCCCATATAGTACACCTGTAATATACTACACCTCCATATAGCACACCTGTAATATACTACATCACTACACCCCATATACTACACCTGTAATATAGTACACCCCCATATAGTACACCTGTAATATACTACATCACTACACCCCTATATAGCACACCTGTAATATACACCTCCATATAGCACACCTGTAATATACTACATCACTATACCCCCCATATACTACACCACTATATACACCTCCATATAGCACACCTGTAATATACTACACCCCCATATGTCACACACCCTGCTCCCCATACAGCCTGCACCCCCATATCACACTACACCCCATACAGCCTGCACCCCCATATCACACACCCTGCTCCCCATACAACCTGCACCCCCATATCTCACACACCCTGCTACCCATACAACCTGCACCCCCATATCTCACACACCCTGCTCCCCATACAGCCTGCACCCCCCAGATCACACACACTACACCACGGTATGTCACACACCCTGCCCACATATCTCACCCTGCCTGTACACCAACTTACCCCTCTCAAACACTCTGCACCCCTTCACATCCTTCTGTCAGTCTGCAGCCCTCATATGCCACTCACCCTGCAATTCCATCTTCCCACATATGCCACTCACCCTGCAACTCCATCTTCCCTCATATGCCACTCACCCTGCAACTCCATCTTCCCTCATATGCCACTCACCCTGCAACTCCATCTTCCCTCATATGCCACTCACCCTGCAACTCCATCTTCCCTCATATGCCACTCACCCTGCAGCTCCATCTGCCCTCATATGCCACTCATCCTGCAACTCCATCTTCCCACATATGCCACTCACCCTGCAATTCCATCTTCCCACATATGCCACTCACCCTGCAACTCCATCTTCCCTCATATGCCACTCACCCTGCAGCTCCATCTGCCCTCATATGCCACTCATCCTGCAACTCCATCTTCCCACATATGCCACTCACCCTGCAACTCCATCTTCCCACATATGCCACTCACCCTGCAACTCCATCTTCCCACATATGCCACTCACCCTGCAGCCCCCTCCCTCTCATGTCCCCTCTTTTCTTATTACCAGTTATCATGTGTCCACATCTTCAGGATTCAGTATCTTTGCTTTCTGCCCGGCATCCCGTGTCTCCTCCCACACAGTCACATGGGCGTGACGTCATCGCAGGTCCTGCAGCATGAATTATTCCGTCTGCTGTGCTGCTCCTCCTGCAGGGCGGGCGGGAACTTTTGAAATGACACACGCAGCGCAGTACTGACAACGTCAAAGCGCGCGCATGTGTCACTGGCAATTAGTGCCGGAAGGTAACAGAGGAAAGACTCCTGCGTTCCGCTGCCTGCACTGACTGTGCGGACCTGCACAGGATCTCTCCCTGCTCGGCACGCTGCAGCCCGGCTCCACTGCACCGGCTGAAGACGGGCGGGCCGGTCACAGAGTAGGCGGGCCGGATGTGGCCCGCGGGCCGACCCTTGCCCAGGTCTGACCTAGTCAATTGTTTTTGCCATTTGTGTTTTGCAATGCAATGCAATGCTGAGTTTTTGCCCAAATTTCTGCCACAAAAAGGCTGCAGTTTGAACAGCATAGTGCGGTCTAGAAACCCAAATTCCCATAGACTATGCTTGAAAAGCAGAACACATCCCTTTTGGCATTAAACGCTGCAGTTGAAAAAGCAGCAAAAAAGCAGCAAAAAAGCAACGTGCAGTCGCACCCTAAATGTGGCTCAGACATACTGTGGGGCTCAGAAGGGAATTTTGAATATGAAAACTGTCCTCCAGCTGCGTATCAGGGTGAATTAATTGGCTCCTTCAGGTGGGGCTAGGTCTGACAATTGAGATTTACCACTCAAAGTGTAGGTTTCATAGTCAATAGATGGATTATTTGGGGCTCAGTCCTCACATTGCCTGATTTTGCTATGAGCCATCTTGATATTTATACCATCATTCGGGGGTGATACATCAACCTGAAATGTATCTTCCAATATTTTGTCAATAGACTCAACCTAATGTGAAGTTTGGATCTGCTTGTCGTTGGTGAAATGTTTGATGTTAGGTGGAATTGACGTTGCTAATCGCAACTGCTTTTCCAGATTTGCATCGATCTGGAGCGCAGTTGACCCTTTGACGAATTTTGAAGAAAAAAAAGAGAATTTTGTTACTTACCGTAAATTCTTTTTCTTATAGTTCCGACATGGGAGACCCAGACCATGGGTGTATAGCTTCTGCCTCCGGAGGACACACAAAGTACTACACTCAAACGTGTAGCTCCTCCCTCCTAGCATATACACCCCCTGGTAGCCAGTCCTAGCCAGTTTAGTGCAAAAGCTGAAGGAGGACATCCACCCACAAGTAGAGACAGAGCAAAACCCGGAACAACCGGAACCTCTGTCTACAACAACAACAGCCGGTGAAAACACACGGAACAAGAAACCTGCCAACAGGCAACAGGGAGGGTGCTGGGTCTCCCATGTCGGAACTATAAGAAAAAGAATTTACGGTAAGTAACAAAATTCTCTTTTTCTTCATCGTTCCTTATGGGAGACCCAGACCATGGGACGTTCCAAAGCAGTCCATGGGTGGGAATAAACAGAAAAACTGAGAAGTAGGCGAAACCTAACTTCACAAATGGGCGACAGCCGCCTGAAGGGATGCGTCTGCCCAAGCTCGCATCTGCCGAAACATGAGCATGCAGTTGGTAGTGCGTCGAAAAGGTATGCAGACTAATCCAAGTGGCAGTCTGACAGACCTGCTGAGCCGTAGCCTGGGCCTGAAAGCCTAAGAGGCACCGACAGCTCTGGTTAAGTGTGTCTTGATCCCCGGCGGGAGAGGCACTTGAGTACACTGGTAGGTATCGGAAATGGCCGACCTAATCCAACGAGCCAGGGTCGGCTTAGATGCCGAGAGGCCCTTACGCTGACCAGTGGTCAGCACAAAAGAGAGGTGCACCGCCTAAGAACAGCGGTGCGAGACACATAGATCCGGAGCGCCCGCACCAGATCCAGAGTATGCAACGCCTTTTTAAAGCGATGAACAGGAGCCGGACAAAAGGAAGGCAGGGAAAATGCCCCGGTTAAGGTGGAAGCAGCAACCACCTTAGGGAGAAAGTCCGGAGTCTGACAGAGAACCACCTTGTCTTGATGAAAAACCAAAAAAGGGGAGACTCCGAAGAGAGTGCAGCCAAAACAGAGACTCTCTTGAGGGAAGTTATGGCCACTAGAAAGACCACTTTCTGTGAAAGACGAAACAAAGAAACCTCCCTAAGAGGCTCAAAGGGGGGTTTCCGGAAGCTGTGAGGACTGGATTAAGGTCCCAGGGCTCCAAAGGCCGCCGGTAAGGTGGAATGATGTGAGATGCGCCCTGCATGAAGGAGCGCACCTGAGCCAGCCGGGCGATACGCCGCTGGCACAACACTGACAGAGCCGAGACCTGTCCCTTAAGGGAATTGAGGGATAGTCCTAGCTGCAGACCGGACTGTAGAAGGGACAGGAGGGTCGGCAAGGCCAAAAAGGCCAAAGGATACTTCCGAGCTCGAGTCATAGTGGAGATGACTTCAGGAGGGATACCAGAAGTCGTCAAGATCCAGGACTCAAAAGCCACGCCGTCAATCTGAGAGCCGCAGGATTCTGGCGGAAAGACGGACCTCGTGAGAGAAGGTCTGGACAGTCCGGGAGATGCCATGGCACCTCTACGGACAGATGGAGCAGGTCAGGGTACCAAGCTTGCCTGGGTCAGTCTGGAGTAATGAGAATGACCCGATGGCCCTCCTTTCTGATCTTGCGCAGGACTCTGGGCAAGAACTAGAGGGTGAAACACGTAAGACAGACGAAGCTGGGACCAAACTTGAACCAGTGCGTCTGCCGCAAAAACCTGAGAATCGTGGAGCCACGGTTTGACGGCTGAGATAATCTGCCTCCCAGTTTTCCACGTCTGGGATGTGGGCTGCGGATATGGTGGACTAGGAGTCCTCCGTCCACTGAAGAATGCGATGAACCTCCAACATTGCCAGGCGGCTGAGTGTCCCGCCCTGGAGGTTGATGTAGGCAAACGCTGTAGAGTTGTCTGACTGGACTCGAATGTGCCTGGCCGCCAACAGATGGTGAAAGGCTTAGAGAGCTAGAAACCCAGCTCTGATTTCCAGCACATTGATCCAGAGGGCTGATTCGGACAGAGTCCAAGTGCCCTGCGCTCCATGGTGGAGATATACTGCTCCCCAGCCGGATAGACTAGCATCCTGGTGAGGATCACCCGGGACGGGGCCAGGAAGGAGCGTCCCTGAGACAGAGGGGCCGAAGCCACCACTGAAACGAGCCCCTGGTCTGTGGCGAAGCCACCACCCCGTGGAAGGAGGAAGTCCGCTTGTTCCAACAGCGGAAAATATCCAGCCGCAGAGGACGCAGATGGAACTGGGCAAGGGAATCGCTTCCATTGACACCACCATCTGATCCAGCACCTGAATTAGGTGCCTGATGGAACGACGTCGACCGCCAGCGGAGGGACTGCTGTTTGACTAAGGGCAGCTTCACAAGTGCCGACAGAGTCTCGAATTGCGTCCCTGGGTACGTGAACTTCTGGGTCGAAGTCAGAGTGGACTTGGACAGAATGACAAGCCACCCGAATTGGTTAGAGTGGCGAGAGTGAGCGAGGCACTCCGCTAACAGTCTGCACTGGATGAAGCCCAGACTAGAAGGCCGTCCAGGACAAAAGGATCACTGCCAACCCCTAAAGGTGCAGGACCGCAATCACAGCTGCCCCGACCTTGAGAATACTCGAGGGGCCGTGGCAAACCCCAAGGGAAGAGCCACGAATTGGACCACTCTGATTGCAAAACGTAGCCAACGCTGGTGTGAAACTGCGATTGGCACATGCAGATAGGCATCTCTGATGTCGATGGATGCTAGGGAATCTCCTTGGGTCATTGATTGATCGCAGAGACTCCATGCGAAAATGCCGCACTGAACATGCATGAGAAGCTTGAGATCCAGGTCGGAAGGCACCGCCCTCTTCGGGGACTAGGAAAAGATTTAAGCAGAAATCTCAGAACCGTTCCCAGTCGGGAACCGGTACAATTACTCCATTGGCCTGCAAGAATGCCACAGCCTGGGGGCGTGGCCTGGACCTCATGTAGAGAGGAAGCAGCGTGGGTGAGCTCCTGCCTGGATCCTGAATTATCCTGCACACCGGCCTTGCTGACAGGCACTACCGACCCAGGAGGGCTGCAACACAACTTATAACACCCAGGGAAGCGAGCACAGCCAGGATATGCCGACCCGCAGCAGCAATAAAAGGGTCAGAGACGCGCAGGAGCGTGCCTCTGAAGAATCCAATATGGCGCCGCCGGCATCCACACCATCCCGAGCTGGAGCAGTGGGAGTAGCAAGCAGGTTGGAGCGGTTTGCCAGAGTGGCCCCTGGCACAGAGCCTACCTGCAACGAGGCACCCGATGGCAGCGCTGAACGGGCCCTGGAGCAGGGAGAAAACATACCCGACAGTGAGACTGTGAGTACCCTGGGCCTTGCATGTTCAGCAGCACAAGGTATGCAGACACACAGGCCTGTGCTGGCAGAGGGAGGAGGGGGAGATGTGGAGCAAACAACACCTGTTTTCACTGAGGCCATACTGAGAGACATTCTGGCAGCAATTAACTCTTGCAATACCACATTGGCCACTTTAAGCAGCCAGATGGGAACTGTCACCTCAGATATGGCCTGTATTAAACGTGAGCTGCAAGGGGTGACTGTCAGAATGGGGGAGTTGGAGGAAAGAGTGAGTACAACAGAGGATAAATTACCACCAATGTCACGAGAGCTGGGAAAGGCCACGCAAAATATCTCCACACTGCTAAACAAGGTGGATGATTTGGAAAATCGCTCCCGCAGAAGTAATTTGCGACTGGTGGGGGTCCCAGAGAGGATGGAGGGCAATGACCCACTGAATTTCTTTGAAAAATGGCTTAAAGACACCATGGGAAAAGACATACTATCCTCTTTCTTCACCATTGAAAGGGCGCACAGGGTCCCTGCGCGTGCCCCACAGCCGGGAGCACCCCCACGTCCTATTCTGATTAAACTACTGCACTATAAAAATAGGGACACTATCCTGCGCAGAGCCAGAGATATCAAAGAACTTGCAATTGATGGGAGGAAGATATCAATATTTCCTGATTTCTCCATGGAAGTGCAACGTAAAAGAGCGCAATTTATTGAGATCAAAAAACGACTGCGCAACCTGCAAGTGCCATACTCCATGATGTACCCTGCTAAGCTGCGGATTGCTGCGAACGGAGAGACTCATTTTTTTGATACGGCTGGGGCGGAATTGTCTTGGCTGGATATCAATGAGAGATCCCTGAGGAGGAAGAATACCTGAGATTTCCCTTTCTGCCGCCAGGCGTTGTTTTTGTTTGGGACGCTATGCTGGTGAGCTCATTACAGTTAAATTCATCTAGGATCCAGGTTGGGAGACGGCCGGTTCATTGTGGACACCCGCTGCACTAGCGAGTTGTGGACCCCCTCCCTGCATGGACTTGGGGCGTGTTTTTAGCCCTGATTCTCTCTATTTGGGAGAAATGTGTAAGATACACTTGATTTTGAGGGCAGGGGCACTGCGCACTGGTGTGCGGAGCCCTATCTCTCTCCTTGTTTTTCTTGTTTATTGTTGTATGATGCAATCTGTTTGGGAAGTGTGGTGTGCCTCAGTCGTGTCGCTCAACCTAATGTTTTTGAGAATCGGTGGAGAACGCCTCTCTCCTCCAGGTATGAAGTATCCGTCCGGATCATATCTTAGTCTACGCTTATGGCGACATCTTTAAATATTGTAGCGTGGAATGTTAGAGGGCTCGGAGATGCGAACAAAAAATGTGCTATATTTACTCACCTACAGAAACTTTTACCGGCTATTTTATGTCTCTCCGAGACCCACATGGTCAGGGATAATGTTCATTGGCTGAGGAAGGGATGGATCGCGCATGAATATCATTCCACATACTCGACCCATGCACGGGGTGTGAGTGTGTTGGTGCACAAATCCATCCCGTTCTCATGTACCAAATCAGTGATTGACCCGGGGGGCAGATTTGTATGTTTGCTTTGCACGCTGTATGGTATACAATTTATTCTGGTTGCGATATATATCCCTCCACCATATTCAGTCGAACCGGTAAAAAGGATATTGTTTATTTTAGATTCCCTTCCATCTGTGCCGACGCTTTTGATAGGGGATTTTAATAATTACTTACATCCCTATCTAGATAAGTTACACTCGGGAAACATATCGGAGAACGCCGACCGACTTCATTTGCTAGAATGCTAACGGAGCTGGGTTTTGTAGATCTTTGGCGTGCCCAACACCCCACAACCAAACAATTCTCCTGTTACTCTAGCTCCCACCACACCATGTCACGGATAGACCTGGCTATTGGAAACGCACTTATGGCCTCATATACACAAAAGGTGGCCTACCTACCTAGAAGCGTATCTGATCACTCACCATTACATGTTACGCTTGCATGGGGAAACCCCGTCACTCTGCCCAGGCCTATCTGGAAACTTAATCCCTTCTGGATCCAGCTTATTGGGGGATCTTTATATGATAACATTCTGGAATACTTCCATATTAATGAGTGCTCTGCACCGCCACACATAGTTTGGGACTCTATGAAAGCTGTGGTAAGGGGCATATATATTAGAGAAATATGCATACGCAAAAATCAAACCAAATGTTACACCCAGAGTCTGATTCAGGAGGTATCTGATGCGGAGGCTGCGGTGGTGCTCAACCCAACAGTAGAAACTAAAAACACTCTAGAGAAGGCACAGATGTCACTCAAAGAAAATCTCATGTCGGTGGCAGAAAATAAAATAATTTTGTTTAAGGAAATAGCGTTTATGGCGGGGGAGGGCGTGGGGCACCTACTGGCCACAGTAATTAGAGCACAGGAAGGATCTTCTTATATAAATAGGTTAAAGACAGAATCAGGTGACTTTGTAACAGAAAGCGAGGATATAATAAGAGAAATAAAGAGGTATTATATGTGGCTATACACATCAGACTGTGACCTCACGGAGACTGAGATTGAGCAGTATTTGGATGCTCTCTCTCTTCCTTCACTGAGTGATGTAAACAGGGAATTGCTGGACCGGGACATCTCATTGGAAGAACTGGAGGAAGCGCTCGGCCAGACACAAAATGAAAAAGCTCCGGGAACGGATGGCCTGCCTGGAGAGTTTTATAAAGCGTATGCACCCTTACTGCTACCCAAACTACTTAAGGTATTTGAAGAGGCTGAAAGGCAGAGGGTCCTCCCGCCCTCTATGAGGGAAGCCTTAATAGTCTTAATATTAAAACCTGGAAAAGATCCAGAGATCCCGGATTCGTATCGCCCAATCTCTCTCCTACAAACAGACATTAAATTGCTGGCCAAGGTGCTCGCCAATAGGATGTCCCGAGTCATCTCATCTATAGTGCAGAGTGATCAGACGGGCTTCATTCCATGCAGAGCCACATCTATGAATCTCAGGAAATTATATTTGGGAATTCAACATAGTTCTGAGGTACCGGGGGAAAGGGCAATTTTGTCATTAGACGCCGCTAAGGCGTTCGATAGCCTTGAATGGGAATATATGTGGGCTGTACTTCGGAAAATGGGCTTTGGACATAGATTCATAAATTGGGTAAAACTGCTATATGACTCACTGGTGGCAAAGGTTAGGGTTAATGGCAGGGTCTCCGAGTCTTTTCCTCTTGGAAGAGGTACTAGACAGGGGTGCCCGCTTTCACCCTTGCTATTCGCGACTGCAGTGGAGCCGTTGGCAGTGGCAATACGGAAATCCAGGGAGGTAGAGGGATTTCGGTGTGGAGCCATGGAACAAAAGATATCATTATACGCAAACGATCTACTCTTATATTTAGACAGGGTACGTTCCTCGATTTTGCCGGCAATGAATATCATTCGGGAATTTGGACAGAGGTCTGGTCTACTAATCAACTGGTCCAAGTCGGCTTTAATGCCGTTGGACCCCCTTCCGGGGGACTTTTCGGACTTACAGATTCCAGTTCCTGTGGTCCGGGAGTTTAAATATCTGGGAGTAATTGTCAGCCCAATCCCGAAGGATTTCCAGGCCATAAATCTGGAACCCCTGTTACAAAAGTGCATACCTGGTGCCGTTTGCCGCTATCAAATGTCGGCAGATCCAATTTAATTAAAATGGTAATGATGCCACAATTACTATACCTTATACATAATTCTCCAGTGTGGATATGTAGGGAATTTTTTGTAAAAATTAATACAATATTTCGGGAACTTATTTGGAAGAAAAAGCAAGCTAGGATTCGACTGGAAGTGCTACAGCGGGGAAAGGAGGAGGGAGGACTGGCGGTACCAAACCCATATATATACTATATAGCCTCCCAGATGCAACATCTGAGGGGTTGGGGCAAAGAAGGAGGGTATGATACCAGTGGTGATATAGTGAGAGAGGGATCAGTGTGGAAGTACCCAGGTTGCCGGTTGGATGTGGGACAAAGACAGATAAATGGGGCACGATATCCCACACTGGCTATGATATTCCGGGTGTGGGACAGGGGTAAGTCTCTTTTGGGGATAAGCGGACCTACAGAGCTCTGGCCACTGTGGCAGAACCCCGACTTGCCAGAAATTAAAAAATTAGTAGGGTTCAGAGGATGGGAGGATAAAGGGATCCATTTAGTGTCACAAGTACTACAAAATAATACTCTTAAAAGCTTTGAACAACTGAGAACGGAGTTTCACCTTCCGCATGTCTTCTTTTATCAGTATTTGCAGCTGAGACACGCACTGGAAAGACAGGGGAGGACAAACCCGGTCATAGTGACACATAATCAAACATTACATAGGCTGCTTACATCTGAGTCCTCTAAGGGTCTTATTTCGGAACTATATAAAAAATTACTACCTGCCCATCTGGAAACACATCCATTGCTTGTTAAAAGCAAATGGGAACGAGACGTCGGTCCCCTGACGGAAGGCCAGTGGTCTGATATATTGGAACAAGTTCCTAAACTGGCGGTATCGGAGTGCCAAAAGCTGTCTCAAATATATCTCATCCACAGGGTATATAAAACTCCCAGTCTACTATTTAAGATGGGACTCAGACCAAACACACAGTGTGTTAGGTGTGGACAGGATGATGCCCATTTGATGCATGTTATGTGGGAGTGTGGACACATTGGTGATTTCTGGAACCAAACCCTGGGACTTATAGGTCAAATATATCATATCACAATACCACCGTCGCCCCGCCTGTGCCTGTTGAGTCTATGGGAAGGAGAAGTGGATCCGGATTCTCCAACAGCCCTGGGAATAGCACGTATCTTGTACCAAGCAAGAAAGCTACTTGCATATCACTGGTTAGACCCTCTACCACCAACATTACCAGAGCTCAAAAACAAATTAAATAACGTCATAAGATTGGAAAGGGGAGTTTAGTTAAAAAGAAAAACATTGAAAAAGTTTTACAACATTTGGCGGCCATGGATGGAGTTGCCGGGCCTACCCTCTAGTGCACTGGTTCGGGATGCAATGCTGGACCGGTTACTGTTGTGCCTGCAGTGATGGCATGTGTGAGGAAGGGAATTAAAACTACCGTATATGCCGGCGTATAAGACGACTGGGCGTATAAGACGACCCCCAACTTCTGCCCTAAAAATATAGAATTTGGGATATACTCACTGTATAAGACTACCCCCGTTCAGTATGCTTCAGTATGCTAAGAGCAGGGGGCCGCACTGTGTGAGGAGGTGTTTTTTTTACTGTCCAGTATAACCAATAGGATTAGTGCAGGGGCCAGCATGTAAGCTCTTCATTAATGTCCCTGCATGGATGCGAGGGGAATCTGGCGTTAGTGCACTAATCCTATTGGTTATACTGGACAGTGAAGAAAAAAAAAACACCTCACACAGTGCGGCCCCCTGCTATATATACGCTATATATCCGCTGTATATATACCAGTATATATGCTGTATGATATACCAGTACGGGGCCGGGCTGTGTATCGCGTTTCCATAACGACGAGGCAGGAACTTCCCTGCTAGAGCGCTGACGTCAAGGCAGAGCTGCTTGCCTCTGATTGGCCAGCGCTCTGCCATTCAGCAGCGGTGACAGGAAGTTCCTCCCTCGTCGCTATGGAGGCAGAATCCAAGCGTGGAACGGAGTGGAGCGGCGCACTACAGCACCCAGGTATATATCCGGCGTATAAGACGACCCCCCACTGTAGCCATTATTTTAAGGGGGTAAAAAGTCATCTTATACGCCAGTATATACGGTAGTTTTTTCTGTGGCGAAATGGACTTTGAATGAAGAGGTGAGAGAGGACTGGAATGGTTTCATGGATGACTGCACGAAGAGGGAGGAGCAGGAGAGTATAGCAATATGATGTGGAGCGACACGGCTGATGGAGGAGGTGTTCCTGTTAGTCTGAGGCATTATTGCATAATTTAAGTTTTGTTTATTTGTAGAGCCACGAGGTTTGTAGGCTCAAGTTATATAATATAATTATGATTTGAGAACTCTATTATATTTACATATATGCAGAGAAAGAACCTGATTTATAAATCATATATGTTTATCTGTTTATTGTTATCAGTTATATGAAAAGTGAAATACTCTGTATTGATCCCTAATGATTTAATAAAAAAAGATCTGATTTAAAAAAAAAGAATGCCACAGCCTGTGAGAAGGCGGCGGCCTTGGAGCAGGGGGGAGTTGACAGAAAAAATCTGTTTGGCGGGCTGGATAGAATTCTATCCTGTAGCCGTGGGAGATGGTATCCCGCACCCACTGATCGGAGACGTGTTAAAACCATACGTCGCCAAAGTGGGAGAGCCTGCCACCGACTAAGGACGTTGCTGGCGTGGCCAGATAGCCAGGAGGAGGCTGACTTAGTGGCAGCATCTCCTGCTCTGAGTACGCGGCTTCCTGCGCCATTTGGGTTTACGATCCTTGGCTGAGCTAGTGGACGAGGCCGAGGGCTTAGAGAACGATCAGATGGAGGAACGAAAAGAACGAAACCTCGACTGATTCCTGCCCTGGACAGGTTTGTGGCATGGAAGAACTCTTCCCGCCAAGAGCTTCCTTAATTTCATCCAGTTGTTCCCGAATAGTCTGGTCCCAGCAAAAAGGAAGCCCAGCAAGGAACTTCTTTAGAAGCATCTGCCTTCCACTTCCGAAGCCACAGGAGCCTGCGGATAGCGAGGAAATTAGCCGAGGCCACCGGTGAGAGTCTCCAGCATGGCAGACATGGCATAGGATGAAAAGACTGAAGCCTGGAAGTTAAGGCAACCATTTCGGGCATAGAGTCCCTGTGAGGGAATGCATCTCCTCTAGAGAAGCAGAGATGGCTTTGAAAGCCCGCACTGCTGCAAAGCTGGGGAGAACGAGGCCCCTGCCGCCTCCATACAGATTTGGCCAGAAGGACAACCTGGCGGACAGCAAAACCTTAAGCGAGGAGCCATCAGCCACTGATACAACGGTCCGGGCTGAGAGTCTAAACACCGGAGGGACCACCTTTGGTGAATGAGCCCACTCCTTGACCACCTCTGGTGGAAGGGGAAAACTGTCATCAGAACCACGCTTTGGGAGCGTTTGTTAGAGCAGACCCTGGGCTTGGTCACAGTGGCCTGAAAACTGGAGTGGTTAAGGAACACACTCCTTGTTCTCTTAGGCAAGGTAAACTGGTGCCTTTTTGCCAGAGAGGGTTGCTCCTCTGATACTGGCGGATTGAGGTCCAGTACAGAATTAATGTACAGTGGGATCCTTAGAGAGGTGCCGTCAGCCACTGATACAACTATCCGGGCTGAAAGTCTAGACACCGGAGGGACCACCCTTGGTGAATGAGCCCACTCCTTGACCACCTCTGGTGGAAGGGGAAAACTGTCATCAGAACCACGCTTTGGGAGCGTCTGTCAGGACAGGCTCTGGGCTTGGTCACAGTGGGCTGAAAACTGGAGTGGTTAAAGAACACACTCCTTGTTCTCTTTAAGGTATACTGATGCCTTTCTGCCAGAGGGGGATGCTCCCCTGATACAGGCGGATTGAGGTCCAGTACAATATAATGGACGCAATCAAATCATTAGCATCTGCATCACCTTCGGACAGATCAATGGTACATGAAGTAGCGTCCGAGCCCCTAGTAAAGACATCCTCCTCGTCCAGTGAGTCAGCTCGTGAATCAGAGCTGCGGGACGGGGAAGGACAGGGGACCCTGCGTCTCCATTTTAGAAGGACGGGGTCTGAGACCAGATGAAGAGTTCCCTGTGAGCTTTGCTGAGCGAGCCGTAGCAGCAGAAGCGCCCTGAGAAGGGGGCTAATGCATGCTCAGCACCACCGGAGCCGGAGCAGCTGGAGGGACCACTGATGAGCCTCCAGGCTGAGTGTTTATGTGCTCGGTACAGGCAGTACGAGTCTACATGCAGTGCATATTAAGAACAGCCTTGCAGCCTTGCTCTGATGTGAGACATGCTGCAGAAGTGGGGGCTCTGTCCAGAATGACCCCCAGCAGAGTATATAAACAGAGAATATAAGCAGCTGCACAACTGGAGGTTGTGGCTTGCCAGACCGTTTAACATACATTTCTGTGCCCTCCAGTCCCCCCCCAGCCCAGGCCCCCATTTGTCACAATGTGGTATCTCTGTGCCTATGCAGACATTGAGAACGCTGAGAAAATGGCGACCGGAGCGAGGAGAGGGGGCGGGGCCTACTCAGAGCAGGCAAATGAGGTATACAGGGGAGGGAATCTTTCCTCAGTGAGGAGTGTCCGTTCCCTGTGCTGAACAGCCGCTGGGCGGAGCCGCACTGTCCCTCTGCATGACTGACATGCAGGGGCAGTGAAAACCGAAACTAGGCCTCAGGCGAAGCCGGGGCCTAGATTTAAACATGCGGCCAGCGTGCAGGCACCATCGGCGCGGTTCTCCAGTGAAAACTGGAGAACCGGCCGGAAATGTTAACAGTCATAAAACACACTCTCCCCAATAAATAAAGTACAAGGGACCCCTGGAAAGACCACTTTCTGTGGTAAAAACGTCTCAGTACTTAGCTTGTGAGACGCAGGTGCCAGGTCCCTGGGAGGTGAGCGCTCCATCCGGCAGGATCCTGAAAGGGCTGCGGATGGAGACCGGTCTCCTGCAAAGCAGTGAGAACCGTGATGGCTCCCACTTCAAGCCAGAGCCCCAGGGGATGGTGAAGGAGCGCGGCATGTGAAGGCTCCAGCCTTGTAAAATCAACCTTAACAGCACCGCCGACACAGTGGGGTGAGAAGGGACATGCCGGGAGTCCAGACTGGACCCGCTTTTCTTCCAAATCTTTGAAATCCAAAAAATCAAAAATCAGAGAATGCATTTGTGTGTGACCTCCTGAACACAAAGCATTGAAACTGCCTAGGACTGGCTACCAGGGGGTGTATATGCTAGGAGGGAGGAGCTACACGTTTGAGTGTAGTACTTTGTGTGTCCTCCGGAGGCAGAAGCTATACACCCATGGTCTGGGTCTCCCATAAGGAACGATGAAGAAAAAAAAAAATCTTTCAGCAGTCAGTTCTGAACACAGATCCATAGTATACTGCAGGTCTCCTCAGTGGAAAAATCATCATTGCTCATATAAAAAACATTTCTAGAACTCCTGCAGTAGGGGGTCTGCAGTATATACACTACAGTTCAAAAGTTTGAGGTCACCCAGACAATTTTGTCTTTTCCATGAGAAAAAAAAAAAAAACGAAAAAAAAAACCACATTTATCAAATTAGTTGCATAATGAATAGAAAATATATAGTCCAGACATTTACTAGGTTAGAAATAAATGATTTTTACTTGAAATAATTTTCTCCTTCAAACTTTGCTTTCGGCAAAGACTGCTGCCTTTGCAACCCTTTGGCATTCTAGCTGTTAAAATTTGTGGAAGTAATCTGGAGATATTTCACCCCATGCTTCTCACCTCTCACAAGTTGGATTGGCTTGTTTGGCACTTTTTGCTTTGCCATACGGTCAAGCTGCTCCCATAACTGCTCAAAAGGGTTGAGATCTGGTGACTGGGCTGCCCACTCCATTACAGATAGGGAATAAGCAGGCAGCTGGTATTTTAAAATTGTTCATGCATAATTTGGAGGTGTGCTTTGGGTCATTGTCCTTTTGTAGGATGAAATTGGCTCCAATCAAGCGCTGTCCACCGGGTATGGCATAGGGTTGCAAAAAACGGATTTTTGTGTACTCGCCGTAAAATAGTTTTCTCTTAGCCATCATTGGGGGGGGGGGGGACAGGACCATGGGTGTTATGCTGCCTATCCATAGGAGGACACTAAATAGATGCAAAAGCATAGCTTCTCCTCTGCAGTATACACTCCCTGGCCGAGCCAGGCAAGCTCAGTTTTAGTACACAAGCAGTAGGAGAGAAAAAAAAAACAAAAAAAAAAAAAACAGTAAAAAAAACTTACCTCAGAGGAACATGAGAAAGGAAGAGTCATAACCAAATAAGGTACTGAGAGAACAAAGGCCCAACAGGGCAACAGGGTGGGTGCTGTGTCCCCCAATGATGGCTAAGAAAATTATTTTACGGCGAGTACACAAAAATCCGTTTTTTTCCGACGCCTCATTGGGGGACACAGGACCATGGGACGTCCTAAAGCAGTCCATGGGTGGGAAACCTAAAACAAGACAACACAACCCAAGGACTAGGAACCAGTCCCAGACAGCCTGGAGCACCTACTGAGAGAAGGTGCTCTACTGCCGTTTGCAGAATTGTCCTACCCAGATTTGCCTCAGCTGAAACCTGGGTATGGACTCTAATGCTTTAAAAACATATGTAGGCTAGACCAGGTTGAAGCCTTACACACCTGTTCCACTGAAGCCTGATGCCGAATGGCCCACAAAGCGCCAACTGCTCGCGTGGAATGAGCCCGTAGCCCACTAGGAATGGGCTTGAGTTGCAAGTGGTAGACTTCCTGGATCGCAGAGCGAATCCAGCGAGCCAGAGTCGCTTTTGAAGTTGCCTGTCCCTTCTTAGGCCCCTCAGGAATGACGAACAAAGAGTCAGTTTTCCTAAAGGGGGCTGTCCTGGATATGTAATATCTGAGAGCTCTGACGAGGTCTAATGAATGCCGAGACCTTTCCACCCTATGAACCGGGTGTGAAAAAAAGGAAGGCAGAACAATGTCCTCGTTCAAATGAAACGGGGTAGGAACCTTTAGAAGATAATCCGGAAGGGGGCCCAGAACCACCTTGTTCTGGTGAAAGATCAGAAAAGGCTTGCGGCAAGCGAGTGCTGCTAGCTCCAAAACCCGTCTGATGGATGTTATTGCCACCAGGAATGTTACCTTCCAGGCCAGAAAAGCAAGGGAGGATTCCTTGAGAGGTTCAAAAGGGGGACCTCTGGAGACCGTCCAGAACGAGATTGAGGTCCCATGGTTCCAGCGGCCGTTTGTACGGGGGAACTAGATGGGAAACGCCCTGGAGGAAGGTCTTTACCTGCGTTTTTTTGAGCCAGGCAGCATTGGTAGAAGATTGAGAGCGCTGAGACGTGCCCTTTAAAGGGAACTGAGAGCCAACCTGCAGAAAATCGAGAATTCTGGCCAGGGGCAGAGGCTGGACGTTAGTTTCCCTGCACCATGAAAGGAAGATTTTTCACGTACTGTGGTAAATGCGGGATGAAGCAGGTTTCTGGGCGCTGATCATGGTGGAGATAACCGCGGGGGAGAATCCTGCTCTTAATACCCAGGTCTCAATGGCCATGCCGTCAGCTTCAGGGCTCTGGAGTTCTGATGGGAAATGGGCCCTTGGGTCAGCAAGACTGGGATGTCTGGAAGTCGCCGCGGTACGTCTACGAGCATTTGTACTAATTCGGCGTACCAGGCGCCCTTGGTCAGTCCGGTGCTATCAGTATCACCGGGACTCCCTCTGCCTTGATTTTCCTGATTACCCGCGGCAGCAGAGGTAGGGGTGGAAATATGTAAGGCAGGCGGAAGTGGAGCCAGGAGCAGACTAGAGCATCCGCGCCGATGGACTGCGGATCGCGTGACCTGGCTATGAACGCCGGTACCTTTGCGTTCAACCTTGAGGTCATTAGATACACGTCTGGTGTACCCCAGCGAGTACAGCTGTGTATGAACACTTCTGGGTGGTGAGACCACTCTCCGGCGGCCAGGCCTTGGCGACTTAGAAGTCTGCTGCTCAGTTCTCTACTCCCGGTATGTGTACCACTGATATCACTGACCCTGTCGATTCGGCCCAGCTGAGGATCCTGTGGGCCTCGAGATAAGCTGCCTTGCTGCAGGTGTACCCCTTGGCGATTGATGTAGGCTACAGCTGTCGCATTGTCCGATTGGACTCGAATCTGATGACCCACTAGCAGAGGGCAGAATGCCCTGAGCGCGAGGAAGATCACGCAGATTTCCAAGATGTTTATGGGTAGGAAAGACTCTTGGGGCGTCCAACGTCCTTGAGCAGTGTGGTGCCGGTACACTGCTCTCCAGCCTAGGAGGCTGGTGTCCGTGGTCAGGACCAGCCAGTTCGCTGGGAGAAAAGATCTCCCTTTCGATAGGGATGAGGACCGAAGCCACCAGCGGAGTGCGTACCTGACTGAAGGCGTCAGGTGAAGATGTCTGTCCAGGGAGAAGGGACTCTTGTCCCAGGCCGCTAGAAGGGCTAGCTGCAGTGGGCGGAGGGTGCAGTTGAGCAAAGGGTACTGCTTCCATAGCCGCCACCATCCTGCCGAGCACCTTCATGCTGAATCGATTGGAGCGAGACGGAGGACGTAGAAGGCAGCGTACCGCTCGTTGAAGAGCGATCGCCTTGTCCAGGGGGAGATAGATCAAGCCCCGACGGGTGTCCAGGGACATGCCCAGGAAGGTGAAGGATCGTGATGGGATCGGGGATGATTTGTCTAGATTCACTAGCCACCCTAAGCGGGATAGGGTGTCCACAGTGATCTGTACGCTGGTTGAGCAGTCGCGGGAGGAGGGGGCCTTGTTGAGGAGGTCGTCCAAGTAAGGGAGAACGACTACTCCCCTGGCGTGAAGGACGCTTTGTGAAGACCCTTGGTGCGGTGGCAAGGCCGAAGGGTAGAGCTATGAATTGAAAGTGGGAGTCCTGAACTGCGAAGACTCCCCCCCCCCGGTAAATTATCTGTGCAGACAACGAGGGACTTCCCCCTCCTCCAGCCAGCACGCAGCTAGAGAAAGAATTAACACTGTGTTCAGAATCCCTGGGGCTCTCCTCCTTGCAATCACCAAAGGGACTTTCTGCTCCGTCTTTTCTCCCTTTGTCTGGGAAACCAGTCAGGGAGGGATCTCACCTTAATAACAGCTTCAGTCCAGGCAGTGGGAGTAGCAGAGTCAGCCTGCTGTGTCCGGTCACACAGTGCAATGTTCAACTCAGAGCCTGCAAAGAGGGGCTGAGGAATTGTGCTTCTGCCCTGGGCTCTGGAAAATCAGTGTCTGTGGGACCAGTCGTCCAGTGAGATGCAGCGTCGCAGGAGGGGGTACGTGGATGCAGCACTCCGCGTTCCCGCCCGTTGATGGTATTGGGAGATCGGTCCCAATAGGAAACAGTCGCCCTCAAAAAATAACAAAAACCTTGGAAGATGTGCCTCCTACAGACACTAAGCTAAAACAGAGCTTGCCTGGCCCGGCCAGTGGGGTGTATACTGCAGAGGAGGAGCTATGCTTTTGCATCTACTTTGTGTCCTCCTATGGATAGGCAGCATAACACCCATGGTCCTGTGTCCCCCAATGAGGAGTCAGAGAAATGGAGTGATAGGCTAGTTTCACACATCCGGCTTTGGCGGACTCCAGTACAGTGTGATACAGTACAATGGCAGTGCGGCAACTTCCGGGTCACATGACAGCATGTGACCGGCACTTGTCGCACTGCCATTGCACTGTATACACTGTACTGAAGTGCGCCGAATCCGGCGAAAAGCCGGATGTGTTAAACTAGCCTTATTCAAAATACCTTTTACCTTGTACAAATCTCCCACTTTACCAGCACCAAAGCAACCCCAGACCTTCACATTACCTCTACCATGCTTCACAGATGGCTTCAGGCACTTTTCCAGCATCTTTTCAGTTCTGCGTCTCACAAATTCTCTTCTGTGTGATCCAAACACCTCAAACTTCGATTCGTCTATCCATAACCCTTTTTTCCAGTCTTCCTCTGTCCAATGTCTGTTCTTTTGCCCATATTAATCTTTTCCTTTTATTAACCAGTCTCCGATATGGCCTTTTCTTTAACACTCTGAAGGACAGCATCCCAGAGTCACCTCTTCATTGTAGACATTGACACTGGCATTTTGCAGGTACTATTTAATGAAGCTGCCAGTTGAGGACCTGTGAGGTGTAGATTTCTCAAACTAGAGACTCTAATGTACTTGTCTTGTTGCTCAGTTGTGCAGCGGGGCCTCCCAAAGGAATTACAGGGAGACCGATCACAGAATCAAAGGAAGGATGGGATGACCTAAGCGAGAGGATCTAATATAAACACATCGCAAATTTGACAGCAGGGGATGAAGACTGATACCAAAATAGACAGGTGTGAACTAGAATCAAGAGACAATCAGCTTCCAGTGCTATTGTAATCAGGAGGCAGATGTTGGGCACCTGTCCTATTCATGAAGCTATGATAAGTGTGTGATACCTGTTGCTTGCTAGATGTGACTTCAGCATTGAGAGGTAAGCATGCTGGCGAAGGGAGCAAGAATATCCATCAAATTAAAATAAAGTCCAACCTTTACATTTTTTAGATCCACTCCTAACTTAGGTTGCATGTGAAGGTTTTGATACAGTTGAGAGGAAAAAAAAAAAAGCCCCCATGCAAAAATAACTTGTCCAGACACACACTTCGCATTATGCAGATTTAATTGAAAGAAAAGACATGTACAAATTAAAGGGAGAGCTCAGACTTCGTAAGTGGCAAAAACAGACTTCGCTTTCTCATCTGTACAGCTAGTCAAACAAAAACTATTCTAAATGTGAGTATATACACAAACAAAAACCTTTATACAAGTCTGTACACAAAGTTCATCGCTTGCCAGAGATCTCCTTAATCCCTTAGCAGACTGCCAAGTTGAAAAGGGAAAAATAAAATTAAAAAAAGTGCCCCTTCCCAAAAAAAAAAAAGAAGTCTTCATGGGCAAATGAGATGAACTTTCCTTTATCAGACAGTCTGCATGAATACTGAGCAGATAGGAGGTTGAAGCAAACTACTAAAAGTTGATTAGGTAGGCCTCCAGATAAGACAATCCATCTTCTGCCCAGAATGGAGCAGACTGTAGACAAATGACCAAATTTACCGCCGCTTTATTGTCTGTATTCAAGTTCATCCACGCTGATCACTTTAGCAGGCATAGAAGGGAGTGGCTGTTGCAAAACATCAGAACCAAACCACTTGGCCAGTCCCACGGGGGAAGAGCTCCTTGGAGGACGCTGATCTACTAAATGTAGGTTGGGAAGATTCTGCAAACCTTGTGATGGACCATGAATTCCAGAAAAAGTTTGACTGCCAGATCCTAGAAAACACAAAAATTGCAATTTAGGTTTGGTAGATTGAGTTTAAAGTCAACTTGTAAACAATCCTGAATTATATAAAACACTTAGGCTATGTGCCTACAGGGAAAATGTCCTGTGGATATATCCACAGGACATTCCGCAGGAGCGCCCAGAAATCCGCAGCACAACTTTGTTTTAATGCTGCGGTTTATTTGCAGAATGTCCTGCGGATATGCTGCGGTCATTCTGCATTGAGGATACAGTTCCATGGCTTTGGCACTACATCCTCAAATGCAGAACAAGTGCTGGCGTGATCGAAGAGTTCATACTTTCCTCCATCACGCAGAACTTTACTTTATGGCCGTGTCTGCCTGCACTCTGCAGGAGGTGGGCGGGCCTAAACTAGCTCCAGCTGTCACATGACTGGAGCTCGTGCAAGCCCCGCCCACCTCCTTCTGCCTGCTCCTGGCTCCACCGTGCTCCTCTGCATCGGAGGAAGTGACTCCAGTGTCTATCAAGGCAGTTAAGAATTTGATAGTGCGGAAAAATACGCATGAAAAATTGACATGCTGCAGATTTTTCTGCAGGGAAATCCGCATTATTTCCGCTGCGGAAAAAAAAAACAACCGCTGCATGGGCACAGCACTCCCCAAATGCCATAGAAATGGCTGGGGACTCACTGTACTGCGAATTTGAGAAATCCGTGAAATTTCCGCAAAAACAAAATCGCAGCAAATTCCGCACATTTTCCGCAGCATGGGCACATAGCCTTATATTCCCCTACAATGCTGTTACAGCAGTGTCCGCACTTCCTCGTCAAGAAAGCATGTGAAGTTATGCCTGTATGCTCTCCCCTCAGACGAATCAAAACATCTGGAGGAGGTCAAGAGCTGCTTTCACTTTCCACAGATATCCATTTGTTTGAAGAAGGGGAGACCATGCCAATGCTGATTGGCCGCAGGTGTTGGGACAGACCGTGCTGACACCTCTGGAATGGCATCCTCACTGAAGGAGAGCATAGATGTTATTTTGTTAGGGCGAACATATGGATTGAGAAGGGTGTTGTGGTGACTAGGGGACAACCCCTTTAAAAACAAAGATGTACAAGTAGAAAAAAAAAAAAAATGATTAGGCTTACAAACAGTAAAGGGTGCTTTACACACTGCGACATCGCTAGCAATCTCGTTAGCGATGTGACACCAGAGGTGGGATTCAAATTTTTAACAGGTTCTCTGTAAACCCCGCCCAGTTAAAAACCACACCCATTCTGTAATCACACCCATTTTGTTAGCCACACCCATTTTCACACTTTCCTCAACCCAAAAAAAAAAAAAAACCAACAAACAAGTAATTTAAAGTAATCTCTCTTTCCCCTTCTCTCTCCTGTCCAGCATCATTTGCTCCAGTCACTGTCACTCTTATTGTATTAAAAACGGGTTTTCTACAATTTTTAAAAATTACTACTAAAAGGAGAGGAGCCCTGCTAAAATTGGAATGGACGACCTTCCCCATACAGATCTCATCCCATGTGGCTGCTTCCCCCCCCTACAAATCCCATCATGGCTTCTTTTCCCCTGCAGATTTTATTCCATGTCCCCTCTCCCCTTATAGTTCCCATCTATGCAGCCTCCTCTCCCCAGATAGCTCCCATCTTTTGCGGTCCGTTTCCCCATAGAGCTGCCATCTTTTGCTGCCCCTCTCCCTGCATCTTCGGCTCACTGAGCGCTTTACCTGTTGCAAGCACCTGCGGCCTCTGTCTCCAGTCCTCCTCCGCGGCACTCTGACGCTGACAGACGGCAGGAGGAGGAGCTCCCTCCTCACATTGCCGTCACCTCTGCAGCGTCAGCGCGTCGCTGCACGCCGGGTCAAGGAGCAGACAAGCTCCACTGAACCCGGAAGTGCGGAGATACGGGGATTCATTTGTGTTAGTGTCTTAAAGAGACACTAACACAAATGAATACAGGGAACCGGATCGGCAGAGCTGCTTCTTGCCAGTTCTGCGAACCGGCTGTTATTTTAACAACCGGTTCTCCAGAACCGGACAGAACCGGCTGAATCCCACCCCAGTGTGGCACGCCAGATTGCAGATGCGATCTGCCGAGTCACATAGCTAACAAGATCGCTAGTGATGTCGTAGCGTGTAAAGCACCCTTTAAAGGGCCTTTACTATAGAGATCTAGCTGAAAAATAAGCCACATAGCAGCAAGTCCACACAACTAGTCAGACCACAAATTTGCTAGCATCATGTACCATGGAAGCAATTTTCAAACAAATTCTGGAATAGCCAACCACTGCTAATCAGAAAAATGAAGGTGTCCAATTCCATCTGTTACAGGAGCTTAATCCCATTCAAAACTAGTAGAACTTGCTTTATCAGCAAACCATAGGTACAGCCTTAATAAACAAAGAAAGGGACACTTGAAAGCCTAATCCTCCGCAAAACCAGGGAACTAAAAATAAGTCATCATTCATGCTGCCCAAGCCAACTCTTATTGCAGCAGTGCATGCATTGGGGCTTATGCAGATTTTTTTTCATACAAGTTCTATCCTGTATTTAAAATCATGGCTAGAATATATATTTACTATAGTTTATGGCACTGTTCACATGGCTGCATATTTTCATGGATTGGCGTGGTATGCAAAAATGCACGGACACGTGTCTGATTTTAATGGTATTGGTCTTGGATTAAAATTTGCCAGCGCTAGTCTAGCAATCAATGAAAAATAAGGGAAGGTACTCTTCTAGCTGAAGGACAGTCGCTGAAGTGGGGTGGGGGGGTTGTCAGCCTGCCAGTACTCTGGGGGAGCTGAAGCAAAGAGTGTGAAGATTAGGTGAGTAACATGATTAGGCAAGTGCAGTTCCTGCATAACAACCTGTGACTGCATCCTCACACCTACACTGCAACTGAAGTCGGTGCTTCTATACCTTTAGTCTTGCAGCCCTAGAGGGGCTTAAAAAAAACAAAAAAACAACAACAACTCAACACAAAGGGGTAAAGTGCAATCACAAAATTAAATCCTGAGGTTTGCCACCTAAGCTGAAACACCTCCTCCAAATGGAGTGAGTAATGTAGTTTGAGTAATTCTGCTCAACATGAGTTCTACAGATCTGTTTGGATTCTCAACTGTATAATCCATGTTCTTCCATACCTAGTCTTCAGTATTTGGTGTCTGCCTGGGTCATCCAGTCACTGAAGACTCCCTTGAGTGGCACACTCCAGATTTGATCCCTGCATGTGGGTAGTGAGCCTCATTTCCTGCTGAAGCAATTCCCTTGTCCCAGGTCCATTCCTGATTCAGCCTACCAACCTACTCAGCAAAATAGCTCCACAAAGAAGGGAATTTTGTTTACTTACCGTAAATTCCTTTTCTTCTAGCTCCTATTGGGAGACCCAGACAATTGGGTGTATAGCTTCTGCCTCCGGAGGCCACACAAAGTATTACACTTTAAAAAGTGTAACCTCTCCCCTCTGCCTATACACCCTCCCGTGCATCACGGGCTCCTCAGTTTTGGTGCAAAAGCAGGAAGGAGGAAAGTTATAAATTGGTCTAAGGTAAATTCAATCCGAAGGATGTTCGGAGAACTGAAAACCATGAACCAAAAGAACAATTCAACATGAACAACATGTGTACACAAAAGAACAACAGCCCGAAGGGAACAGGGGCGGGTGCTGGGTCTCCCAATAGGAGCTAGAAGAAAAGGAATTTACGGTAAGTAAACAAAATTCCCTTCTTCTTTGTCGCTCCATTGGGAGACCCAGACAATTGGGACGTCCAAAAGCAGTCCCTGGGTGGGTAAAAGAATACCCCAATAAAAAGAGCCGACAACGGCTCCCTCTTACAGGTGGGCAACCGCCGCCTGAAGGACTCGCCTACCTAGGCTGGCATCTGCCGAAGCATAGGCATGCACCCGATAGTGTTTCGTGAAAGTGTGCAGACTCGACCAGGTAGCCGCCTGACACACCTGCTGAGCCGTAGCCTGGTTCCGCAATGCCCAGGATGCACCCACGGCTCTGGTAGAATGGGCTTTCAGCCCTGCAGGAATCGGAAGCCCAGAAGAACGGTAGGCTTCAAGAATCGGTTCCTTGATCCACCGAGCCAAGGTTGACTTGGAAGCCTGCGACCCCTTACGCTGGCCAGCGACAAGGACAAAGAGCGCATCAGAACGGCGCAGGGGCGCCGTGCGAGAAATGTAGAACCGGAGTGCTCTCACTAGATCTAACAAATGCAACTCCTTTTCACATTGGTGAACTGGATGAGGACAAAAAGAAGGTAAGGAGATATCCTGATTGAGATGAAAAGGGGATACCACCTTAGGGAGAAATTCCGGGACCAGACGCAGAACCACCTTATCCTGGTGAAAAACCAGGAAGGGGGCTTTGCATGACAGCGCTGCCAACTCCGACACTCTACGGAGCGATGTGACTGCCACTAGAAAGACCACCTTCTGCGAAAGACGTGAAAGGGAGACATCCCGCAGTGGCTCGAAAGATGGTTTCTGAAGAGCCTTTAGCACTCTCTTAAGATCCCATGGTTCCAGCGGCCTCTTGTAAGGTGGGACTATGTGGCAAACTCCCTGCAGGAACGTGCGGACCTGCGGAAGCCTGGCTAGACGCTTTTGAAAAAATACGGATAGCGCAGATACTTGTCCCTTGAGAGAGCCGAGAGACAACCCCTTGTCCATTCCGGATTGAAGGAAAGAAAGAAAAGTGGGTAAGGCAAACTGCCAGGGGGTAAAACCCTGATCAGAGCACCAGGATAAGAAGATCCTCCAAGTCCTATGATAGATCTTGGCGGACGTTGGTTTCCTGGCCTGTCTCAGTGGCAATGACATCTTGAGATAACCCTGAGGACGCTAGTAGCCAGGACTCAATGGCCACACAGTCAGGTTGAGGGCCGCAGAATTCAGATGGAAAAAAGGCCCTTGAGACCGCAAGTCTGGTCGGTCTGGGAGTGCCCACGGTTGACCCACCGTGAGGTGCCACAGATCCGGGTACCACGACCTCCTCGGCCAGTCTGGAGCGACGAGGATGGCGCGGCGGCAGTCGGACCTGATCTTGCGTAACACTCTGGGCAGCATTGCCAGAGGAGGAAATACATAAGGCAGTCGAAACTGCGACCAATCCTGAACTAATGCTTCCGCCACCAGAGCTCTGATCTTGAGACCGTGCCATGAATGCCGGGACTTTGTTGTTGTGCCGAGACGCCATGAGATCGACGTCCGGCGTCCCCCAGCGGCAACAGATCTCTTGAAACACGTACGGGTGAAGAGACCATTCCCCTGCGTCCATGCCCTGGCGACTGAGGAAGTCTGCTTCCCAGTTTTCTACGCCCGGGATGTGAACTGCGGAGATGGTGGAGGCTGTGGCCTCCGCCCACAGCAGAATCCGCCGAACTTCTTGGAAGGCTTGACGGCTGCGCGTGCCGCCCTGGTGGTTGATGTACGTGACCGCCGTGGCGTTGTCCGACTGTATGCGGATCTGCCTGCCCTCCAGCCACCGATGGAACGCCTTTAGGGCTAGGTACACTGCCCTTATCTCCAGAACATTGATCTGAAGGGAGGACTCTGTCGGAGTCCAGGTTCCCTGAGCCCTGTGGTAGAGAAAAACCGCTCCCCACCCTGACAGACTCGCGTCCGTTGTGACCACAGCCCAGGATGGGGGCAGGAAGGATTTTCCCTTCGACAGAGAAGTGGGAAGAAGCCACCACTGAAGAGAGGTTTTGGCTGCCAGAGAAAGACGTTCCTGTCTAGGGACGTCGACCTCCTGTCCCATTTGCGGAGAATGTCCCATTGGAGTGGACGCAGATGAAACTGCGCAAAGGGGACTGCCTCCATCGCTGCCACCATCTTCCCCAGGAAGTGCATGAGGCGCCTTAAGGGGTGTGACTGGGCCCGAAGGAGAGAGTGCACCCCAGCTTGCAGCGAACGCTGTTTGTCCAGCAGAAGCTTGACTATCGCTGAGAGAGTATGAAACTCCATCCCGAGGTAAGTCAGTGACTGGGTCGGAGTCAATTTTGACTTTGGGAAATTGATGATCCACCCGAACCTCTGGAGAGTCTCCAGAGCAACGGCCAGGCTGTGTTGACATGCCACCCGGGAGGGTGCCTTGACCAGGAGATCGTCTAAGTAAGGGATCACCGAGTGGCCCTGAGAGTGCAGGACTGCCACAACGGATGCCATGACCTTGGTGAAGACCCGTGGGGCTGTCGCCAGGCCGAAAGGCAGTGCCACAAACTGAAGGTGTTCGTCCCCAATGGCGAAACGCAGGAAGCGTTGATGCTCTGGTGCGATCGGCACATGGAGATAGGCATCCCTGATGTCGATTGATGCTAGGAAGTCTCCTTGTGACATCGAAGCGATGACAGAGCGGAGGGATTCCATGCGAAACCGTCTGGTTCTCACATGTCTGTTGAGCAATTTGAGGTCCAAAACGGGACGGAATGATCCGTCCTTCTTTGGCACCACGAACAGGTTGGAGTAAAAACCGCGACCACGTTCCTGAAGGGGAACGGGGATCACAACTCCTGTCTTCAGAGTGTCCACCGCCTGAGCAAGTGCATCGGCTCGCTCGGGGGGCGGAGATGTTCTGAAGAAACGAGTCGGAGGACGAGAGCAGAACTCTATCCTGTAACCGTGAGACAGAATGTCTCTCACCCATCGGTCTTGGACATGTGGCCACCAGGCGTCGCCAAAGCGGGAGAGCCTGCCACCGACCGAGGATGCGGTTTGTGGAGGCCGAAAGTCATGAGGAGGCCGCCTTGGAGACGGTGCCTCCGGCGGTCTTTGGAGGACGTGACTTAGACCGCCATGCAGAAGAGTTCCTCTGGCTCTTCTGTGGCCTGTTGGAAGAGGATGATTGGGATCTGGCTGAGGGCCGAAAGGACCGAAACCTCGCCTGAATTTTCCGTTGCTGAGGTCTTTTTGGCTTGGATTGGGGTAAGGACGAGTCCTTTCCCTTAGATTGCTTAATAAATTTCATCCAATTGCTCGCCAAACAATCGGTCGCCAGAAAAAGGCAAACCGGTCAAGAACTTCTTGGAAGCAGAGTCTGCCTTCCATTCGCGTAGCCACATGGCTCTGCGGACTGCCACCGAATTGGCGGATGCTATCGCTGTACGGCTAGCAGAGTCCAGGACGGCGTTCATGGCGTAGGACGAAGAAGGGAATTTTGTTTACTTACCGTAAATTCCTTTTCTTCTAGCTCCAATTGGGAGACCCAGACAATTGGGTGTATAGCTACTGCCTCCGGAGGCCACACAAAGTACTACACTTAAAAGTGTAAGGCCCCTCCCCTTCTGGCTATACACCCCCCCGTGGGATCACGGGCTCCTCAGTTTTAGTGCAAAAGCAAGAAGGAGGAAAGCCAATAACTGTTTTAAATACAAATTCAACCCGAGAAACAACCTCGGAGAACTGAACTGTTCAACATGAACAACATGTGCACCCGAAAAAAACAAACTTCCTAAGAAAACAGGGCGGGTGCTGGGTCTCCCAATTGGAGCTAGAAGAAAAGGAATTTACGGTAAGTAAACAAAATTCCCTTCTTTGTCGCTCCTAATTGGGAGACCCAGACAATTGGGACGTCCAAAAGCAGTCCCTGGGTGGGTAAAAGAATACCTCGTGATAGGGCCGTCAAACAGCCCTTTCCTACAGGTGAGCCACCGCCGCCTGAAGGACTTGTCTACCTAGGCCGGCATCCGCCGAAGCGTAGGTATGCACCTGATAATGCTTGGTAAAAGTGTGCAGACTCGACCAGGTAGCCGCCTGGCACACCTGCTGAGCCGTAGCCTGGTGCCGTAATGCCCAGGACGCACCCACGGCTCTGGTAGAATGGGCCTTCAGTCCTGATGGAATCGGAAGCCCAGCAGAACGGTAGGTGTGAAGAATTGGTTCCTTGATCCAACGCGCAAGGGTGGATTTGGAAGCTTGTGACCCTTTACGCTGACCAGCGACAAGGACAAAGAGTGCATCCGAGCGGCGCAGAGGCGCCGTGCGGGAAATGTAGATCCTGAGTGCTCTCACCAGATCCAATAAATGCAAACCTTTTTCAAATTGGTGAACTGGATGCGGACACAAGACGGTAAAGTGATATCTTGATTGAGATGAAAGGAAGATACCACCTTGGGAAGAAATTCTGGAATTGGACGCAGAACTACCTTGTCCTGGTGAAACACCAGGAATGGAGATCTGCATGATAACGCCGCCAGCTCGGACACTCTCCGAAGAGACGTGACCGCCACTAGAAAGGCCACTTTCTGTGAAAGACGAGAAAGGGAAACCTCCTTCATAGGCTCGAAAGGCGGCTTCTGGAGAGCAATTAGAACCTTGTTCAGGTCCCAGGGCTCCAACGGCCGCTTGTAAGGGGGGACGATATGACAAACCCCTTGCAGGAACGTGCGTACCTGAGGAAGTCGCGCCAGGCGTTTCTGAAAAAATACGGATAGCGCGGAGACTTGACCCTTAAGGGAGCCAAGCGACAAACCTTTTTCCAACCCAGACTGCAGGAAGGAAAGAAAAGTAGGCAATGCAAAAGGCCAGGGAGAAACTCCCTGAGCAGAGCACCAAGATAGGAATATCCTCCACGTCCTGTGGTAGATCTTGGCGGAGGATGGCTTCCTAGCCTGTCTCATTGTGGCAACAACTTCATGAGATAAACCTGAGGCCGCTAGGATCCAGGACTCAATGGCCACACAGTCAGGTTCAGGGCCGCAGAATTCAGATGGAAAAACGGCCCTTGAGACAGCAAGTCTGGACGGTCTGGTAGTGCCCACGGATGGCCTACCGTGAGGTGCCACAGATCCGGGTACCACGACCTCCTTGGCCAGTCTGGAGCGACGAGAATGGCGCGGCGGCAGTCGGACCTGATTTTGCGGAGCACTCTGGGCAACAATGCCAGAGGTGGGAACACATACGGTAGCCGGAACTGCGACCAATCTTGAACTAAGGCGTCTGCCGCCAGAGCTCGGTGATCGTGAGACCGTGCCATGAAAACCGGGACCTTGTTGTTGTGCCGTGACGCCATCAGGTCGACGTCCGGCATCCCCCAGCGGCGACAGATCTCCTGAAACACGTCCGGGTGAAGAGACCATTCCCCTGCGTCCATGCCCTGGCGACTGAGAAAGTCTGCTTCCCAGTTTTCTACGCCTGGGATGTGAACTGCGGATATGGTGGAAGCCGTGTCTTCCACCCACGTCAGAATCCGTCGGACTTCCTGGAAGGCTTGCCGACTGCGTGTTCCCCCTTGGTGGTTGATGTATGCCACCGCTGTGGAGTTGTCCGACTGAATTCGGATCTGCTTGCCTTCCAGCCACTGTTGGAAGGCTTGTAGGGCAAGATAGACTGCTCTGATCTCCAGAACATTGATCTGAAGGGTGGACTCTTTCCGAGTCCACGTACCTTGAGCCCTGTGGTGGAGAAACACTGCTCCCCACCCTGATAGACTCGCATCTGTCGTGACCACCACCCAGGATGGGGGTAGGAACGACTTTCCTTTTGACAATGAGGTGGGAAGAAGCCACCACCGGAGAGATTCCTTGGCTGCCTGAGAGAGGGAAACCTCCCTGTCGAGGGTCGTCGACTTCCCGTCCCATTGGCGGAGAATGTCCCATTGTAGTGGACGCAGATGAAACTGCGCAAAAGGAACTGCTTCCATTGCTGCTACCATCTTCCCTAGGAAGTGCATGAGGCGCCTCAAGGGGTGCGACTGGCCCTGAAGGAGAGATTGCACCCCTATCTGTAGCGAGCACTGTTTGTCCAGTGGAAGTTTCACTATCGCTGAGAGAGTATGAAACTCCATGCCAAGATATGTTAGTGATTGGGTCGGGGTTAGATTTGACTTTGAAAAGTTGATAATCCACCCGAAACTCTGGAGAGTCTTCAGTGCCATGTTCAGGCTGTGTTGGCATGCCTCTAGAGAGGGTGCCTTGATAAGTAGATCGTCCAAATACGGGATCACGGAGTGACCTTGCGAGTGCAGGACTGCTACTACTGCTGCCATGACCTTGGTGAAGACCCGAGGGGCTGTCGCCAGCCCGAAAGGTAGAGCTACGAACTGCAGGTGTTCGCTTCCTATAACGAAGCGTAGAAAACGCTGATGCTCTGGCGCAATTGGCACGTGGAGATAAGCATCCTTGATGTCTATTGATGCTAGTTGAGACATTGAGGCGATAACGGAGCGGAGAGATTCCATCCGGAACCTCCTGGTTTTTACGTGTTTGTTGAGCAGCTTTAGATCCAGGACGGGACTGAACGACCCGTCTTTCTTTGGCACCACAAACAAATTGGAGTAAAAACCGTGACCTTGTTCCTGAAGAGGAACAGAAGTCACCACTCCTTCCGCCTTTAGAGCGGACACCGCTTGTAGCAGAGCATCGGCTCGGTCGGGCGGTGGAGAAGTTCTGAAGAAGCGAGTTGGAGGACGAGAGCTGAACTCTATCCTGTACCCGCGAGACAGAATGTCTCTCACCCAACGGTCTTTGACCTGTGACAGCCAAATGTCGCCAAAGCGGGAGAGCCTGCCACCGACCAAGGATGCGGAGAGAGGAGGCTGAGAGTCATGAGGAAGCCGTCTTGGTAACGGTTCTTCCGGCTGGCTTTTTTGGGCGTGATTGAGTCCGCCAAGAATCTGAGCCCCTCTGATCCTTTGGAGTCCTTTTGGACGAGTAGAATTGGGACCTGCCTGAGCCTCGAAAGGACCGAAAACCAGACTGTCCCCTCCTCTGTTGGGGTTTGTTTTGTCTGGGCTGAGGTAAGGATGAATCCTTACCCTTGGAGTGTTTAATGATTTCATCCAAAACGCTCACCAAACAATCGGTCACGAGAAAAAGGCAAACTGGTCAAGCACTTCTTGGAAGAAGAATCTGCCTTCCATTCTCTCAACCACAGGGCTCTGCGTAAAACCACAGAGTTGGCTGACGCCACCGCCGTACGGCTCGTAGAGTCTAGGACAGCATTAATCGCGTAAGGCGCGAATGCAGACATTTGAGAGGTCAAGGGTGCCACCTGCGGAGCAGATGTACGTGTGACCGTGTCGACCTGTGTAAGCCCAGCTGAAATAGCTTGGAGTGCCCATACGGCAGCGAATGCTGGCGCCAACGACGCTCCAATCGCTTCATAGATGGATTTTAACCAGAGCTCCATCTGTCTGTCAGTGGCATCTTTAAGTGCCGCCCCATCTTCCACTGCAACTAGAGATCTGGCTGCAAGCCTGGAGATTGGAGGGTCCACCTTGGGACACTGTGTCCAGCCCTTGACCACGTCAGGGGGAAAAGGATAGCGTGTATCTTTAAGCCGTTTGGAAAAACGCTTATCTGGATAAGCGTGGTGTTTCTGGATTGCGTCTCTAAAGTCAGAGTGGTCCAGAAAAGTGCTTAATTTACGCTTGGGATACCTGAAATGGAATTTCTCCTGCTGTGAAGCTGCCTCCTCCGCAGGAGGAGCTGGTGGAGAAATATCTAACATCCTATTGATGGACGCTATAAGAGCATTCACTATGGCGTCACCATCCGGGGTATCTAGATTGAGAGCGGCCCCAGCATCAGACTCCTGATCAGTTACATCCGCCTCATCACACAGAGAGTCGTCCCGCTGGGACCCTGACCAGTGTGATGAAGTTGAGGGTCGCTCATAGCGAGCCCGCTTAGGTTGTCTGGGACTGTCGTCCGAGTCAGAGCCGTCACCCTGGGGTGCATGTGACACCCCCGGAGCTAGGAAGTGGTCCAGCTGAGGGGGACCAGGGGGCAATGAATCAACAGTGCCCATGGTCTGAGTTACTGGTCTAGACTGCAATGTTTCAAGAATTTTAGACATAGTCATAGACAATCTGTCAGCAAAAGCTGCAAACTCCGTCCCTGTCACCTGGACAGCATTCACAGGTGGTTCTCCCTGGGTCACCTCTAGCAGCGGCCCCGGCTGAGCAATTGCCACAGGGGCCGAGCACTGCACACAATGGGGGTCAGTGGAACCTGCCGGTAGAGTAGCCCCACATGTGGTACAAGCAGCATATAAAGTCCGTGCCTTGGCACTTTTGCGGACGACATGCTGTTGTCTCCTTGAGAAAACTAAGGAGGGTATATAGCAGAAAATCACCAGCGACTGTACAGTGCAAAGTATTGCCAGCACAAAATACAAAGTACACTATGGCACAAGTGGGGGAGAGCCCTTGAGGGCTGCTTACCGCCCGCTGAAAGCGGGTGTGAGGTCGTAAAATCCCTTGTCTGAGTCTCCCCGTCTCCCCTCTGCAGCTCAGCGTGCAGGCAGGAATGGCTGCCGGCGTCCTGTGAAGAGGGGCGGACCGTGGGCGTCACAAACAAAAGTGCGGGAAACTGCGTCCCACTGTGCCTAGTGATGAGGGCTGGAGTATGTAAAACAGACTCCAGCTCTTAGCGCTGCTGGTCTGTACAGCGTCCCGCCCTCCTCCTGACTGGCAGGTCTGGGGGCGGGAACGATACGAACTAGGCCGCAAAAGCCGGGGACTGTAGTAATCTAGCGCGGCCGTCATATATGCACGGCCAGCGCGGAAGTCCCCGGCGCACCACAAATCCCAGCCGCGACGCAGTAAAAACTGACCCCCGCGGCCGGATCGGCCGATCGTACTAAGTCACCTCACTCAGCAGAGCTGTAGTGAGTAACGGCACAAGCGCAGCAGCGCTGTTTACCCCGGCGCACTAACACACCCAGCAATGCTGCAGTGTGCGTGCGATAAGCACGGGGACACGGAGTACCTTGATGGAGCAGGGTCCTGTCCCTGAGGAAACTCCGCTCCGAATCCAGCAGATCCTCCAGGGGCTGTGGATGGAGCACGGCCTCAGTGCCCGGAGACCGGTAAAGTCCCACTTCACCCAGAGCCCTAATGGGGATGGGGAAGGAATCAGCATGTGGGCTCCAGCCTCCGTACCCGCAATGGGTACCTCAACCTTAACAAACACCACCGACATAAAGTGGGGTGAGAAGGGAGCATGCTGGGGGCCCTCGTATGGGCCCTCTTTTCTTCCATCCGACATAGTCAGCAGCTGCTGCTGACTAAACAGTGGAGCTATGCGTGGATGTCTGGCCTCCTTCGCACAAAGCATAAAACTGAGGAGCCCGTGATCCCACGGGGGGGTGTATAGCCAGAAGGGGAGGGGCCTTACACTTTTTAGTGTAGTACTTTGTGTGGCCTCCGGAGGCAGTAGCTATACACCCAATTGTCTGGGTCTCCCAATTAGGAGCGACAAAGAAAAGGAATTTACGGTAAGTAAACAAAATTCCCTTCTTTGTCGCTCCATTGGGAGACCCAGACAATTGGGACGTCCAAAAGCAGTCCCTGGGTGGGTAAAAGAATACCTCGGTAATAGAGCCGTAACACGGCCCCTTCCTACAGGTGGGCAATCGCCGCCTGAAGGACTCGCCTACCTAGGCTGGCATCCGCCGAAGCGTAGGTATGCACCCGATAGTGTTTCGTGAAAGTGTGCAGACTCGACCAGGTAGCCGCCTGACACACCTGCTGAGCCGTAGCCTGGTGCCGCAATGCCCAGGACGCACCCACGGCTCTGGTAGAATGGGCTTTCAGCCCTGACGGAACCGGAAGCCCAGAAGAACGGTAGGCTTCAAGAATTGGTTCCTTGATCCACCGAGCCAAGGTTGACTTGGAAGCCTGCGACCCTTTACGCTGGCCAGCGACAAGGACAAAGAGCGCATCCGAGCGGCGCAGGGGCGCCGTACGAGAAATGTAGAGTCTGAGTGCTCTCACAAGATATAACAAGTGCAAATCCTTTTCACATTGGTGAACTGGATGAGGGCAAAAAGAAGGTAAGGAGATATCCTGATTGAGATGAAGGGAATTTTGTTACTTACCGTAAATTCCTTTTCTTCTAGCTCCTATTGGGAGACCCAGACGATTGGGTGTATAGCACTGCCTCCGGAGGCCACACAAAGCATTACACTAAAAAGTGTAAGGCCCCTCCCCTTCTGGCTATACACCCCCAGTGGGATCACTGGCTCACCAGTTTTAGTGCAAAAGCAAGAAGGAGGAAAGCCAATAACTGGTTTAAACAAATTCACTCCGAAGTAACGTCGGAGAACTGAAAACCGTTCAACATGAACAACATGTGTACCCGAAAAACAACCAAAAATCCCGAAGGACAACAGGGCGGGTGCTGGGTCTCCCAATAGGAGCTAGAAGAAAAGGAATTTACGGTAAGTAACAAAATTCCCTTCTTCGGCGCTCCATTGGGAGACCCAGACGATTGGGACGTCCAAAAGCTGTCCCTGGGTGGGTAAAGAAATATCTCATGTTAGAGCTGCAAAGACAGCCCTCCCCTACGGGGAGGCAACTGCCGCCTGCAGGACTCTTCTACCTAGGCTGGCGTCCGCCGAAGCATAGGTATGCACCTGATAATGTTTGGTGAAAGTGTGCAGACTCGACCAGGTAGCTGCCTGGCACACCTGTTGAGCCGTAGCCTGGTGTCGTAATGCCCAGGACGCACCCACGGCTCTGGCAGAATGGGCCTTCAGCCCTGATGGAACCGGAAGCCCAGCAGAACGGTAGGCTTCAAGAATTGGTTCTTTGATCCATCGAGCCAGGGTGGCTTTTGAAGCCTGCGACCCCTTGCGCTTACCAGCGACAAGGACAAAGAGTGCATCCGAGCGGCGCAGGGGCGCCGTGCGGGAAATGTAGATTCTGAGTGCTCTCACCAGATCCAACAAATGTAGATCCTTTTCATACCGATGAACTGCATGCGGATAAAAGGAAGGCAAGGAGATATCCTGATTAAGGTGAAAAGAGGATACCACCTTAGGGAGAAACTCCTGAATGGGGCGCAGCACTACCTTGTCCTGGTGGAACACCAGGAAAGGAGCTTTGGATGACAGCGCTGCTAGTTCAGACACTCTCCGAAGAGACGTGACCGCTTCCAGAAATGCCACTTTCTGTGAGAGTCGAGAAAGTGACACATCCCTCAGGGGCTCGAAAGGCGGCTTCTGGAGAGCAACAAGGACCTTGTTTAGATCCCACGGATCTAACGGCCTCCTGTACGGAGGTACGATATGACACACCCCCTGCAGGAACGTGCGCACCTTAGAAAGTCGCGCTAGACGCTTCTGAAAAAACACGGATAGTGCCGAGACTTGCCCTTTAAGGGAGCCGAGCGACAAGCCCTTTTCCAACCCAGATTGCAGGAAGGAAAGAAAGACAGGTAACGCGAATGGCCAGGGGGATACTCCTTGTGCAGAGCACCAGGATAAGAATATCTTCCACGTTCTGTGGTAGATCTTAGCAGACGTGGGCTTCCTAGCCTGTCTCATGGTGGCAACGACCCCTTGGGATAATCCTGAAGACGCTAGGATCCAGGACTCAATGGCCACACAGTCAGGTTCAGGGCCGCAGAATTCCGATGGAAAAACGGCCCTTGGGACAGTAAGTCTGGTCGGTCTGGTAGTGCCCACGGTTGGCCGACCGTGAGATGCCACAGATCCGGGTACCACGACCTCCTCGGCCAGTCTGGGGCGACGAGTATGACGCGGCCGCAATCGGATCTGATCTTGCGTAACACTCTGGGCAAGAGTGCCAGAGGTGGAAACACATAAGGGAGCCGGAACTGCGACCAATCTTGCACTAAGGCGTCTGCCGCTAGAGCTCTTTGATCGCGAGACCGCGCTATGAAGGTCGGGACCTTGTTGTTGTGCCGAGACGCCATTAGGTCGACGTCCGGCACCCCCCAGCGGCGGCAGATTTCCTGAAACACGTCCGGGTGAAGGGACCATTCCCCTGCGTCCATGCCCTGGCGACTGAGGAAGTCTGCTTCCCAGTTTTCTACGCCCGGGATGTGAACTGCGGATATGGTGGATGCTCTTTCCTCCACCCACATCAGAATCCGCCTGACTTCCTGGAAGGCTTGCCGACTGCGTGTCCCTCCTTGGTGGTTGATGTATGCCACCGCTGTGGAGTTGTCCGACTGAATTCGGATCTGCTTTCCTTCCAGCCACTACTGGAAGGCTAATAGGGCAAGATACACTGCCCTGATTTCCAGAACATTGATCTGAAGGGTGGACTCCTGCTTAGTCCACGTCCCTTGAGCCCTGTGGTGGAGAAAAACTGCTCCCCACCCTGACAGACTCGCGTCTGTCGTGACCACTGCCCAGGATGGGGGCAGGAATGATCTTCCCTGTGATAATGAGGTGGGAAGAAGCCACCATTGCGGAGAGTCCTTGGTCATCTGAGAAAGGGAGACTGTCCTGTCTAGGGAAGTTGTCTTCCCGTCCCATTGGCGGAGAATGTCCCATTGAAGTGGGCACAGATGAAACTGCGCGAACGGGACTGCCTCCATTGCTGCCACCATCTTCCCTAGGAAGTGCATGAGGCGCCTTAAGGGGTGCGACTGACCCTGAAGGAGAGACTGCACCCCTGTCTGTAGTGACCGCTGCTTGTCCAGCGGAAGCTTCACTATCGCTGAGAGAGTATGAAACTCCATGCCAAGATACGTTAGTGATTGAGTCGGTGCCAGGTTTGACTTTGAAAAGTTGATGATCCACCCGAAAGTCTGGAGAGTCTCCAGCGCAACATTCAGGCTGTGTTGGCATGCCTCTTGAGAGGGTGCTTTGACAAGTAGATCGTCTAAGTAAGGAATCACCGAATGTCCCTGAGAATGCAAGACTGCTACCACTGCCGCCATGACCTTGGTGAAAACCCGTGGGGCTGTCGCCAGACCAAATGGCAGAGCTACGAACTGGAGATGGTCGTCTCCTATCACGAAACGTAAAAAACGTTGGTGCTCTGTAGCAATCGGCACGTGGAGATAAGCATCTTTGATGTCTATTGATGCAAGGAAATCTCCTTGAGACATTGAGGCAATGACGGAGCGGAGGGATTCCATCCGGAACCGCCTGGTGTTCACATGCTTGTTGAGCAGCTTTAGGTCCAGAACAGGACGGAACGAGCCGTCCTTTTTTGGAACCACAAAGAGATTGGAGTAAAAACCTTGTCCTTGTTCCTGCAGAGGAACAGGGATCACCACTCCTTCTGCTCTTAGTGAGCACACCGCCTGCAGAAGGGCATTTGCTCGGTCGGGATGTGGGGAGGTTCTGAAGAACCGAGGCGGAGGATGAGAACTGAATTCTATCCTGTACCCGTGAGACAAAATGTCTGCTACCCACCGGTCTTTGACCTGCGGCAGCCAAATGTCGCAAAAGCGGGAGAGCCTGCCACCGACCAAGGATGCGGAGGGATGAGGCCGAAAGTCATGAGGCAGCCGCCTTGGAAGCGGTTCCTCCGGTTGCTTTCTTGGGGCGTGAATGAGCCCGCCAGGAATCTGAGCTCCTTTGCTCCTTCTGAGTCCCTTTGGACGAGGAGAATTGGGTTTTGCTGGAGCCTCGAAAGGACCGAAACCTCGACTGCCACTTCCTCTGTTGAGGTTTGCTCGATCTGGGCTGGGGTAAGGAGGAGTCCTTACCCTTGGACTGTTTAATGATCTCAGCCAATTGCTCACCAAACAGTCTGTCTCCAGATAGTGGCAAGCTGGTTAAACATTTCTTGGAAGCAGAATCTGCTTTCCATTCCTTTAACCACAAGGCTCTGCGCAAAACCACAGAGTTGGCAGACGCCATTGAGGTACGGCTCGTAGAGTCCAGGACAGCGTTGATAGCGCAAGTCGCAAACGCAGACATTTGCGAGGTTAGGGACGCTACTCGCGGCACTGCTGGACGTATGATAGAGTCCACCTGTGCCAGGCCAGCTGAAATAGCTTGGAGTGCCCACACGGCCGCGAATGCTGGAGCAAACGACGCGCCGATAGCTTCATAGACAGACTTTAACCAAAGGTCCATCTGTCTGTCATTGGCATCTTTAAGTGAAGCCCCATCTTCCACTGCAACTATGGATCTAGCCGCAAGCCTGGAGATTGGGGGGTCCACCTTTGGACACTGGGTCCAGCGTTTGACCACGTCAGGGGGAAAGGGATAACGTGTATCCTTAAGACGTTTGGAGAAACGCTTATCTGGATAAGCATGATGTTTCTGGACTGATTCTCTGAAGTCAGAGTGGTCCAGAAAAGTACTCAATTTACGCTTAGGATACCGGAAATGGAACTTCTCCTGCTGTGCAGCTGCCTCCTCTGCTGAAGGGGCTGGGGGAGAAATATCCAACAGTCTATTGATGGCCGCTATAAGGTCATTTACCATAGCGTCACCATCAGGGGTATCTAGATTGAGAGCGGTGTCAGGATTAGATTCCTGATCACCCACCTCTGTCTCCTCATACAGAGCCTCGTCTCGCTGAGACCCTGACCAGTGTGATGACGGCGAGGGTCTTTCCCAGCGAGCCCGCTTAGGCTGCCTGGGACTGTCATCCGAGTCAGAGTCTTCAGCCTGTGATGCCTGGGACCCCCTTGAAGTACGGATTAGTTCCAACTGAGGGGGACCGGGGAGCATAGACACAGCAGTGTCCATGGTCTGAGAAACTGGCCTGGACTGCAAGGTTTCCAGGATTTTTGTCATAGTCACAGACATCTTATCAGCAAAAACTGCAAATTCTGTCCCCGTCACCGGGGCAGGGTTCACAGGCGTCTCTGCCTGGGCCACTACTACCATAGACTCTGGCTGTCGAAGTGGCACAGGGATTGAACATTGCACACAATGGGGGTCATTGGAACCTGCCGGTAGATTAGCCCCACATGCGGCACAAGCAGTGCATACCGCCTGTGCCTTGGCACCCTTGCGTTTTGCGGATGACATGTTGTTGTCTCCTCAGAGCAATGAGGGTATAAGCCAAGAAGCGACTGTACAGTGCAATATAAATATATATGGTACAGGGAAAAAATGCACCAAATAACACTGTGGCACTAGTGGGGCCAGCACTTATGTGCAGCTTACCGCCCGCATAAACGCGGGTGTGTGGTCGCCAGAGTCCCTTGTCTGAGTCCCCCAGAGCCTGTGTCCGTTCTCCAGCCAGACTGCATGCAGGAATGGCTGCCGGCGTCCTGTGGAGAGGGGCGGGCCCTGGGCGTGTTGAGACCAAGAGCGGGAAACTTGCGTCCCCACTGTGCCCAGTGAGAGGGCTGGAGTATGTAAATAAGACTCCAGCCCTCGGCGCTGGCTATAGAACAGCGTCTCTCCCTTTCCCTGATTGACAGGGTGGGGGCGGGAACGAAGCAGAGCTAGGCCGCAAAAGCCGGGGACTAGATTTATGAGCGCTGCCGCCATAAAAGCGCGGGCAGCGCGAGTCCCCGGCGCACTACAAGTCCCAGCGGCGCCGCCGCTCCCGGAGCGGCCGGCGCGGTAGTTCCCAAGACATAAAATCACTCAGCTAAGCTGCAGTGACTCTAACCCGAGCGCGCAGCGCTAGTGCCCCCGGCGCACTAGCACACCCAGCAAGCCTGGAGTGTGCGTGGCCTGTCTGTGCGGGGACACAGAGTACCTGAACGTTGCAGGGCCTTGTCCCTGACTGTACTCAGCTCCTCCAGCAGGGTCTCTGGGTCTGTGGATGGAGCTCGGCCTCAGGGTTTGGGGGCCGGTAAGATCCCACTTCCACAGAGCCCCTCAGGGGGATGGGGAAGGAAAGCAGCATGTGGGCTCCAGCCTCCGTACCCGCAATGGGTACCTCAACCTTACAAACCGCAAGTGGGGTGAGAAGGGAGCATGCTGGGGGCCCTATATGGGCCCTCTTTTCTTCCATCCGATAGAGTCAGCAGCTACTGCTGACTAAACAGTGGAGCTATGCGTGGATGTCTGACCTCCTTCGCACAAAGCAGAAAACTGGTGAGCCAGTGATCCCACTGGGGGTGTATAGCCAGAAGGGGAGGGGCCTTACACTTTTTAGTGTAATGCTTTGTGTGGCCTCCGGAGGCAGTGCTATACACCCAATCGTCTGGGTCTCCCAATGGAGCGCCGAAGAAAAGGGGATACCACCTTAGGGAGAAAATCCGGAACCGGACGCAGAACCACCTTGTCCTGGTGAAACACCAGGAAGGGGGCCTTGCATGACAGTGCAGCTAGCTCAGACACTCTCCGAAGTGATGTGACTGCCACTAGGAAGACCACCTTCTGCGAGAGACGTGATAGAGAAATATCTCTCATTGGCTCGAAAGGTGGTTTCTGAAGAGCCGTTAGCACCCTGTTCAGATCCCAGGGTTCTAGCGGACGCTTGTAAGGAGGGACTATGTGGCAAACCCCCTGCAGGAATGTGCGTACCTGCGGGAGCCTGGCTAGACGCTTTTGAAAAAACACAGAGCGCCGAGACTTGTCCCTTAAGAGAGCCGAGAGACAAACCCTTTTCCATTCTGGATTGAAGGAATGACAGAAAAGTGGGCAAGGCAAATGGCCAGGGAGTAAAACCCTGACCAGAGCACCAGGATAAGAAGATCCTCCACGTCCTGTGGTAGATCTTGGCTGAAGTTGGTTTCCTGGCCTGTCTCATAGTGGCAATGACCTCTTGAGATAACCCTGAAGACGCTAGGATCCAGGACTCAATGGCCACACAGTTAGGTTGAGGGCCGCAGAATTCAGATGGAAAAATGGCCCTTGAGACAGCAAGTCTGGTCGGTCTGGTAGTGCCCACGGTTGACCCACCGTGAGATGCCACAGATCCGGGTACCACGACCTCCTCGGCCAGTCTGGGGCGATGAGGATGGCGCGGCGGCAGTCGGACCTGATCTTGCGTAACACTCTGGGCAGCAGTGCCAGAGGAGAAAAGACATAAGGCAGTCGAAACTGCGACCAATCCTGAACTAATGCGTCTGCCGCCAGCGCCCTCTGATCTTGAGACCGTGCCATCCTTCAACACAAAGCATAAAAACTGAGGAGCCCGTGATGCACGGGGGGGGGGGGGGTGTATAGGCAGAGGGGAGGGGCTTACACTTTTAAGTGTAATACTTTGTGTGGCCTCCGGAGGCAGAAGCTATACACCCAATTGTCTGGGTCTCCCAATGGAGCGACAAAGAAAAAGCCGACGCCTGAGAAGTCAAAGACGCAACTTGCGGAGCAGAGGTAGGTGTGACCGCATTAATCTCAGACAGACAAGCTGAGATAGCTTGGAGTGCCCATACGGCTGCAAAGGCCGGGGCGAAAGACGCGCCTGTGGCTTCAAAGATGGATTTCATTAGGAGCTCTATCTGCCTGTCAGTGGCATCCTTGAGCGATGAACCGTCAGCCACTGCTACTACGGATCTAGCCGCCAGTCTAGAGACTGGAGGATCCACCTTGGGACATTGAGCCCAACCCTTGACTACGTCAGAGGGGAAGGGGTAACGTGTGTCATTAAGGCGCTTAGTAAAGCGCTTGTCCGGAAAAGCTCTGTGCTTCTGGACAGCATCTCTGAAGTTAGAGTGATCGAAAAAAGCACTCCGTGTACGTTTGGGAAACCTAAACTGGTGTTTCTCCTGCTGTGAAGCCGACTCCTCCACAGGTAGAGGCGGGGGAGATAGATCTAGCACCTGGTTGATTGACGCTATAAGGTCATTTACTATGGCGTCCCCTTCAGGTGTATCAAGATTGAGAGCAACGTCAGGGTCAGAGCCCTGGGCTGCGACCTCTGCCTCATCCTCCAGAGAGTCCTCAAGCTGAGACCCCGAACAGCGTGATGAAGTCGGGGAAGATTCCCAGCGAGCCCGCTTAGCCGGTCTGGGACTGCGGTCCGTGCCGGAGTCCTCCACGTGATACCTAGGGGCCACCCCAGGAGCATGCTGCGGCGCAGACCGAGAGGGGCCTGGGGGCGATGACCCCGCAGTGCCCCGGGCCTGTGTAAGGGCCGGTCTGGACTGTAAGGCTTCTAGTATCTTAGCAGACCATTTGTCCATAGACTGAGCCATGGACTGTGAAAGTGACTCAGAGTTTCTCAGCTAAAACTGCAAACTCTGTCCCTGCCGCCTGGACAGGGGAGGCCGGCGGTTCTACCTGGGCCGAGGGTCCCACCAGTGCCCGAGGCTCCGGCTGAGCGAGTGCCACAGGGCCCGAGCATTGCTCACAGTGAGGGTAGGTGGAACCTGCAGGTAGCATAGCCGCACAAGAGGTACAGGTTGCAAAATAACCCTGTGTCTTGGTACCCTTGCTCCTTGTGACCGACATGCTGTTCTCTCCTAGGAGAGTAATCACTGAGGGTATATAGCCAAGGGCTAAACACTGCGGCCGAACCTAGAAAATGTATACAAATATTTTATTTATATATATTTTATATATAATACACACACACATATATATATATATATATATATAATACACATATATATATATATATATAATACACACACATATATATATATATATATACACACACACACACACACACACACACACACACACATACATATATATACACATACATATATATACAGTTCGGCACCCTAGGGGGACCAGCACCGTTGACCGGTGTGGCTTACCGATCGCCCAGAGCGGTGTGTGTCCACCAGATTCCCTGCCTTGGGTCTCCCAGAACTGCAGCCAGAAGTCCTCCACCGGCAGAATGTGTTTAAAACATGGCTGCCGGCGTTCTAAGGGGAGGAGGGAGCCGTGGGCGTGATCAATAAAGTGCGGGAATCTGGTGCCCCAGAGTGATGAGTGAGGGAGGAGGAGGACACTAAAGTATGCTCCAGCCCTCACAGTCGACGTCAGGCCGACCGTCCCGCCCTTACCCCTGACTGGCAGGCCCGGGGGCAGGAGTTTAATGCACTAGGCCGCAAAAGCCGGGCACTAAATTTAATACCGCGGCCGGCAAGCAGGCGCGGTCGGCGCTGTAGTCCCGGTCGTCACACAAAAACAGCAGCCGCTGCAGCGTCTGAGACCAAGTGCTCCATGCACCGTCCCCAAGGGGACACAGAGTACCTTTATGATGCAGGGCCTGTCCCTGATGATACTCAGTCTCCTGTCCGTCAGAATCCCACAGGGGCTGCGGAGGGAGCCCGGTCCCAGTGCCTGGATGACCGGTTAGGATCCCACTTCTCCCAGAGCCTCTAAGGGATGGGGAAGGAAAACGGCATGTGGCTCCAGCCTCTGTACCCGCAATGGGTACCTCAACCTTAACAGCACCGCCGACTTAGTGGGGTGAGAAGGGAGCATGCCGGGGGCCCTGTCAGGGGCCCTCTTTTCTTCCATCCGATACAATCAGCAGCTGCTGCTGACTTAAAATGGGAGCTTGAGTGAATGTGTGTCTCCTTCAACACAAATCATAAAAACTGAGGAGCCCGTGATGCACGGGAGGGTGTATAGGCAGAGGGGAGGGGTTACACTTTTTAAAGTGTAATACTTTGTGTGGCCTCCGGAGGCAGAAGCTATACACCCAATTGTCTGGGTCTCCCAATGGAGCGACAAAGAAACATACATATATAAGTTGTTCTGGGAAGTTGATTGTAACTGTTAGACCCTGCGAGGTCCAGTTTTTCTGTTTTACCCGGTCAGGTTTTTGAAAAATGCAATAAATCTTGATTAATCATAAGTTGTTCTGGGTACTTTCTCCCCCACCCCTTTCTTTTTAAACTGTTGTAAGGCTGGCATGTGGCTACTCTTCTCCAGAAGCCATGTCAGGTTCGGTTTCCAATCCACTCAGGGCCTCCTACAACCCTATGATTCTAATTTAACAGCCTCTACTGTTGACTGGTACAACCTCTGATCAGAACTAAAGAAGGGAATTTTGTTTACTTACCGTAAATTCCTTTTCTTCTAGCTCCAATTGGGAGACCCAGACAATTGGGTGTATAGCTATTGCCTCCGGAGGCCACACAAAGTATTACACTTAAAAGTGTAAGGCCCCTCCCCTTCTGGCTATACACCCCCAGTGGGATCACTGGCTCACCAGTTTTAGTGCCAAAGCAAGAAGGAGGAAAGCCAATAACTGGTTTAAAGACCAATTCAATCCGAGGAAACATCGGAGAACTGAACCATACCACATGAACAACATGTGTACCCGAAAAAACAGAAAAACCCCGAGAAAACAGGGCGGGTGCTGGGTCTCCCAATTGGAGCTAGAAGAAAAGGAATTTACGGTAAGTAAACAAAATTCCCTTCTTTTTCGCTCCTAATTGGGAGACCCAGACAATTGGGACGTCCAAAAGCAGTCCCTGGGTGGGTAAAAGAATACCTCGTGATAGGGCCGTCAAACAGCCCTTTCCTACAGGTGGGCAATCGCCGCCTGAAGGACTTATCTACCTAGGCTGGCGTCTGCCGAAGCGTAGGTATGCACCTGAAAATGCTTGGTAAAAGTATGCAGACCCAATCAGGTAGGTGCCTGACACACCTGCTGAGCCGTAGCCTGGTGCCGTAATGCCCAGGATGCACCCACGGCTCTGGTAGAATGGGCCTTCAGCCTTGAGAGAACCAGAAGCCCAGTAGAACTGTAGGTTTCAAGAATTGGTTCCTCGATCCCCCGAGCCAGGGTGGATTCAGAAGCTTGCGACTGTTTACGCCGACCAGCGACAAGGACAAAGAGTGCATCCGGGTGGCGCAGGAGCGCCATGCGGGAAGTAGAACCTGAGTGCTCTCACCAGAACCAACAGATACAAATCCTTCTGAAATTGATGGACTGGACGAGGACACAAAGAAGGTGAGGTGATATCCTGATTGATATGAAAGTGGGATACCACCTTAGGGAGAAATTCCGGAATCGGACGCAGAACTACCCTGTCCTGGTGAAGGACCAGGAAGGGAGATTTGTATGAGAGCGTTGCTAGCTCGGAAACTCTCCTAAGAGACGAGACCGTTACTAGAAGGCCACTTCCCGAGAAAAGCGGGAAGGGAGACCTCTTTCAAAGGCTCGAAAGGCGGCATCTGGAGAGCAATTAGAACCTTGTTCAGATCCCAGGGCTCTAACGGCCGCCTGTACGGAGTGCTGAGAAGACAAACTCCCCGTAGGAACGTGCGTACCTGAGGAAGTCGTTTCTGAAAAAATACAGATAGCGCTGAGACTTGTCCCTAAAGGGAACTGAGCGACAACCCTTTTTCCAACCTAGATTGCAGGAAGGAAGGAAACAGACGATGCAACCGGCCAGGGAGAAACCCCCTGCGCCGAGCACCGAGATAAGAATATCGTCCACGTCCTGTGGTCAATCTTGGCGGACGTTGGTATGCTAGCCTGTCTCATGGTGGCAACCACGTCCTGAGGTAATCCTGACGACACTAGGTTCCAGGACTCAAAGCCACACCATCAGGTTGAGGGCCGTAGAATTCAAATGGAAGAATGGCCCTTGAGACAGCCAGTCTGATTGGTCTGGTAGTGCCCCCGGTTAGCCTACCGTGAGGCACCACAGAACCGGGAACCACAACATCCTCGGCCAATCTGTAGCGACGAGGATGGCGCGGCCGCAGTCGGTCCTGATCTAATGCAGCACTCTGGGCAACAATGCCAGAGGTGGCACATAAGGTAGCTGGAACTGCGACCAATGCTGAACTAAGGCGTCTGCCGCCAGAGCTCGATGATTGTGAAACCGTGCCATGAAGCTGGCACATTGTTGTTGTGCCGTGACGCCATTAGATCGACGTCCGGCCTCTGTCAGCGGCGCCAGATGTCCTGAAACCCGTCCGGGTGAAGAGACCATACCCTTTCGGCCACACCCCGGCGACTTAGGAAGTCAGCTTCCTAGTTTTCCACGCCTGGGATGTGAACTGTGGATATGGTGGATGCCGTGTCTTCCACCCACATCAGAACCTGCCGGACTTCCTGGAAGGCTTGCCGGTTGCGCGTTCTTCCTTGGTGGTTGATGTATGCCACCGCTGTGGAGTTGTCCGACTGAAGTCGGATTTGCTTGCTTTCCAGCTGCTGTTGGAAGGTTTGTAGGTCAAGATACACTGCTCTGTGTTCAAGAACATTGATCTGAAGGGTGGACTCTTGCTGAGTCCACGTACCCTGAGCGCTGTGGTGGAGAAAAACTGCTCCCCACCCTGATAGACTCGCGTCTGTCGTAACTATCGCCCAGGATGGGGATAGGAAGGACCTTCTTTTTGACCATGAGGTGGGAAGAAGCCACCACCGTAGAGATTCCTTGGCCGCCTGAGAAAGAAAGACGACTCTGTTGAGGGAGGTCGACTCCCCGTCCCATTGGCGGAGAATGTCACATTGTAGTGGACGCAGATGAAACTGCGCGAAAAGAACTGCCTCCATTGCTACCATCTTACGTAGGAAGTGCATGAGGCGTCTTAATGTGTGCGACTGGTTCTTAAAGAAGAGATTGCAGCCCGTAGTGAATGCTGTTTGTCCAGCGGAAGCATCACTATCGCTGAGAGAGTATGAAACTCCATGCCTAGATATGTTAGCGATAGGGTCGGGGTCGGATCTGACTTTAAAAAGTTGATGATCCACCCAAAACTCTAGAGAGTCTCCAGCGCAACGTTCGGGCAGTGTCGGCATGTTTCCTAAGAGAGTGCCTTGACAAGTAGATCGTCTAAATATGGGATCACAGAGTGACCCTGAGAGTGCAGGACTGTGACTACTGCTGCCCTGACCTTGGCGAAGACCAGTGGGACTGTCGCTAGCCGGAAGGTAGAGCTACGAACAGAAGGTGTTCGTCTCCTATAACGAAGCGTAGAAACGCTAGTGCTCTGGATCAATCGGCACGTGTGGATAAGCATCCTTGATGCCTAATGATGCTAGGAAATCTCCTTGGGACATTGAGGCGATGACATGGCGGAGGGATTCCATCCGGAACCGCCTGGTGTCCACGAGCTTGCTGAGCAGTTTTAGATCCAGAACGGGACGGAACGGCCCGTTCTTATAGGCACCGCAAATAATTTGGGGTAAAAACCGTGACCTTGTTCCTGAAGAGGAACGGGGGTCATCACTCTTTCTGCCTATAGAGTGCACCCTGTTTGCAGAAGAGCAGCGGCTCGGCCGGGAGGTGGAGAAGTTCTGAAGAATCGAGTTGGAGGACGAGAAGTGAGCTCTATCCTGTACCCGTGAGACAGAATGTCTCACACCCAACGGTCATTGACCTATGGCAACTAAATATCGCCAAGGCGGGAGAGCCTGCTACCGACCGAGGATGCGGAGAGAGGAGGCCGCAAGTCATGAGGAAGCCGCCTTGGAAGCGGGTTTTCAGACTGTCTCTTTTTTGGGCGTGACTGAGCCCGCCAAGAATCTGAGCTCCTCTGATCCTTTTGAGTCCACATTGGACGAGGAAAAAATGGGACCTGCCCGAGCCTCGAAAAGACCGAAACCCCGACTGCCTCCTGCTCTGTTGGGGTTTGTTGTGTCCGGGCTGAGGAAAGGATGAATCCTTACCCCTGGACTGTTTAATGGTTACATCCAAACGCTCACCAAACAGTCGGTCAGCAGAAAAAGGCAACTGGTTAAGCACCCTTTTTTGGAAGCAGAATCTGCCTTCCATTCACTTAACGAGCAGACCAGGCTCTGCTTAAAAACACGGAGTAGCGGAGGCTACTGCCGCACGGTTCGCAGAGTCTAGGGCAACCTGAATCGCGTAAGAAACAAATGCAGACATTTGAGAGGTTAAGGATGCCACCTGCGGCACAGATGTACGTGTAACCGTGTCAATCTGTGTAAGACAAGCTGAAATAGCTTGGAGTGCCCCAAGGGTGAGAATGCTGGAGCCAACGGTGCGCCGACAGCCTCATAGATGGATTTAGACCAGAGATCCATCTGTCTGTCAGTGGCATCTTTAAGTGCAGCTCCATCTCCCACTGCAACTATGGATCTAGCTACAAGCCTGGAGATTGGAGGATGCCGCTTGGGACACTGGGTCCAGTCCTTGACCACGTCAGGGGGCAGGGATAACGTGTATCCTAAGCCGTTTGGAGAAGCGCATATCTGGATAAGTGTGGTGTTCCTGGACTGCCTCTCTGAAGGCAGAGTGGTCCAGAAAAATACGTGAAGCTGACTCCTCCACTGGAGGAGCTGGGTGAGAAATAACCAACATTCTATTGATGGACGCTATAAGATTATTCACTATGGCGTCACCATTAGGTGTATCCAGATTGAGAGCGGTCTCAGGATCAGAATCCTGAGCCGCTACTTCCGCCTCATTACACAGAGAGTCCTTCTGCTAGGACCCTGATGAAACCGAGGGCCGCTCATAGTGAGCCCGCTTAGGCTGTCTGGGACTGACGTCTGTGCAGAGCCGTGACTCTGGGATGCGTGTGACATTCCCGGAGCTGTTAGTTGTTCACACTGAGGGGGGCCATGGATCAATGATTCAACAGTGCCCATGTTGTGAGAGACATGTCCGGACTGCTAGGCTTCTAGTATCATAGCCATAGTCTCAGAAAATCTGTCAGTAAATACTGCAGACACCGTCCTCATCCTCTGGCCATTAGCAGAGACTCCGGCTGAGTTGGATACAATGGGGGTCTATGTAACCTGCCGGCCGTATAGCCGTACATGCTGTACCGGCTGCATAGAAAAACATGTGGTTCTGCACCTTTGTTTTACACAGAGAATATGCTGATAACTCCTCCGCACAATCCAGGAGGGTATATACAACGTGCGACCAAACAGTGCAATGTATATAGTACAAGCATATCTATAAGTGCACTTCTGCACTAGTGGGGTTAGCACCACAGGTGCTGCTGAACGCCTGTTGCAGCGATTGTGTGACTATCAGAATGCCAGGGTCTTCCACACTTGTCTCTGTATCGTACAGAAACTGACACTAATGGCTGCCGGCGTCCTGTGTAGAGAAGGAAGCCGTGGGCGTGCCTGAGAAAGTGCGGGAATCCGGTTTCACAGTGCACACAGTGAGAGGGGTGGAGTATGCAAAACATACTCCAGCTCTCAGCGCTGCTGTGCTATGCAGCGTCACGCCCCTACCCTGACTGTCAGGCCTGTGGGCGGTAACGAAGGGAGACTAGGCCCAGAAGCCGGGGACTCGAGTTAATAAGCGCGGCCGGCATATCAGTGCTGGCCGGCGCGGAAGTCCCCGGCGCACCACAAATCCCAGCGGCGCCTTAAATAAAAACGGCAGCGGCGGTTAGCGCGGTAGTCACCCAATACACTAACACACCCAGCAACGCTGTGGTGTGCGATGGCACTAGTGCGGACAGCGCCGCTGTCCCTGGCGCACTAACACACCCAGCAGTGCTGCCGTGTGTCTGCGCGGTCCCCACAGGGACACAGAGTACCTCCATGTAGCAGGGCCATGTCCCTGAAGATACTCCGCTCCATGTCCAGCAGATACCAGGGGCTGTGGATGGAGCACGGCCTCAGTGCCTGGAGACCGATAGAATCCCACTTCACCCAGAGCCCTGTAAAAAGGGATGGGGAAGGAAGCAGCATGTGGGCTCCAGCCTCCGTACCCGCAATGGGTACCTCAACCTTAACAAACACCTCCGACATGAAGTGGGGTGAGAAGGGAGCATGCTGGGGGCCCTCGTATGGGCCCTCTTTTCTTCCATCCGACATAGTCAGCAGCTGCTGCTGACTAAACAGTGGAGCTATGCGTGGATGTGTTGCCTCCTTCGCACAAAGCACAAAACTGGTGAGCCAGTGATCCCACTGGGGGTGTATAGCCAGAAGGGGAGGGGCCTTACACTTTTAAGTGTAATACTTTGTGTGGCCTCCGGAGGCAATAGCTATACACCCAATTGTCTGGGTCTCCCAATTAGGAGCGAAAAAGAAAACAGCATCGATCTAGGTTCCTATCCAAGACAGCGAGACTTGCAGTACACAGTCGTGTCACAATATATATCAAAGATCTATTTTACATGGCTACTAAAGCAGTTTGTGCCCTATAAATTCCAAATGTTTTATTTTGGTCTTCAGCTCAAGGCACTGGCTGTCATTCCTCATTTTGATTTTTGCCGCCTTCCAGCTCTATTACACATCAAAAATGCAGACTATAGACTTGCACTGACTAGTAGAGATGAGCGAACCTTCGGAAGTTCGGCAGGTACAGTTGAACCTTAAAAAATGTGGTTTGTGACCCTGACTTGATCTGAACCTCAATGGAAATCTGTAATTGGGCAGTTTGTGGCCCCACACATGCTACCAGCCATAAGAACACTTCCAGAGAGTGGGGTTGGTTTCCAATGATTATTTTTTGTCTGTACACTACATCTGATCATGCTGCTGTTACTTCCAGTGCAATCTGTTCAAACACTGCAAGCTGCTTACACAGGGCTGAGCATCACTCATAGCCAAGCATAGCGCTGCTCACTTGAGTGGTTTGCACTTGTAACTCATTCGAACTTTGAACTTAAACTTTGTTTTTGGTAGTAATTTTCCGAACCCGAACTTTGAAAGTCGGACCTCAGGTTTGCTCATCTCTACTGCCTAAGCAGCGCCCCATGTGGTTGCTTACTGCCGAAAGCACCTGCTTTTATTGGAATGTCCTCTTCCAGTCTACTCTTTCATGTAAATTAGAGCCCAGTTGTGCTGAAGGGTGTGAAGACTCCTCAAGTTGTCACTTTCCCCTTGACATGCATATTTTCTTTTTTCACATAAAGCAGTCTAAATTTTCCTTCCATCAGCATTAAACCTTTTTAAGAACAGTAATTGTTCCACTCAACCTTTATCACTCTAAGGAGATTTGCAGGCTTATCTTAGGGTACCTTCACACTTAGCGATGCAGCAGCGATCCGACCAGCGATCTGACCTGGTCAGGATCGCTGCTGCATCGCTACATGGTCGCTGGTGAGCTGTCAAACAGGCAGATCTCACCAGCGACCAGCCCCCAGCCAGCAGCGACGTGCAAGCGACGCTGCGCTTGCACGGAGCCGCCGTCTGGAAGCTGCGGAGACTGGTAACTAAGGTAAACATCGGGTATGGTTACCCGATGTTTACATTAGTTACCAGCGCACACCGCTTAGCTGTGTGTGCAGGAAGCAGGGAGCCGCGCACACTGAGCGCTGGCTCCTTGCTCTCCTAGCTACAGTACACATCGGGTTAATTAACCCGATGTGTAATGCAGCTACATGTGCAGAGAGCAGGGAGCCGCGCACACTGCTTAGCGCTGGCTCCTTGCTCTCCTAGCTGCTGTACACATCGGGTTAATTAACCCGATGTGTACAGCAGCTACATGTGCAGCGAGCCGGAGCCGGCAGCGCGAGAGCTGCAGAGGCTGGTAACTAAGGTAAATATCGGGTAACCACCTTGGTTACCCGATGTTTATCTTGGTTACAAGCTTACCTCAGCTGTCAGACGCCGGCTCCTGCTCCCTGCATTTGTCGCTCTCTCGCTGTCACACACAGCGATCTGTATGTCACAGTGGGAGAGCGCCTTTGAAGAAAACGAACCAGGGCTGTGTGTAACGAGCAGCGATCTCGAAGCAGGGGCCAGATCGCTGCTCAGTGTCACACACAGCGAGATCGCTAATGAGGTCACTGCTGCGTCACAAAAAGCGTGACTCAGCAGCGATCTCGGCAGTGAGCTCGCTGTGTGTGAAGCACCCCTTACACAAGGGCATCTTTCTCCTCTGTCAAGTTGGTCCCCTGGGAGTTGGTGTCCAGCCGACAATTAAGCTGGGTTTACACACTGCAACATCTCAAACGACATCGCTGTAACGTCACCGGTTTTGTGACGCAATAGCGATGTTGTTTGCGATGTTGCAGTGTGTGAATCACATCAGCGACCTGGCCCCTGCTGTGAAGTTGCTGATCGCTACAAATCGTTCAGGACCATTCCTAGGTCCTTTGTTTCCCGCTGTGCAGCATGCATCGCTACAAAGTTTCAGTGTGTGAAGACTTTGCAGCGACTTTGTTAGCAACTTCCCTTTCAAAAAGCTGCTTATCAACGTCCCCAACAACAAGCTAGGTCGCTCTGCAGGTCCGGATCGCTGTTGCGTTGTTGGTCAGGTTTGCCTGTTTGACAGCTCACCAGCGACTCACCAGAGACTTAGGGAGGTCGCTGTTACGTCACAAAACCGGTGACGTAACAGCGATGTCCTTTGCGATGTTGCAGCGTGTAAACCCAGCTTAAGTCTCTCCAGATCGCATAGTTTTGCGGCACCAATACTGTCCGATCAGTATTTGTCCCACACTTAGGGCACTGCTTTTTAATATCCCAGTCTGTGTCCCTCAATAACCACAGAGAAAAGGATTTTTATGGAAGGGGAAGTAATGTGAAACTGACAATCTCCTAGGAGTGCAGCCACAGGCTGGGGCTTAACTAAAGTTTTGGTATCTCAATGCACTAAAAAAGGTGGATGTGGCTCTCGACCATCTTAGAGATGATTAACTCTCAAGGTAAAGGATGGGGACCACTGGTGTACTGTATGTAACCCCCTATAAAATGCCTTATCTGATCAAGTATAATACAGTGCCAACAGTCCTACCATGTATGACAGGAATTTGTTCATT